>NC_043026.1:6227305-6232745 GCF_006345805.1 Octopus sinensis
TTTTATCAAACCCAAATGGATAGAAAGCAAAGTCATCCTTGGTGCAATTATTTGACTAAAAGTAAAAGTTATTTTACTAAATTCTTTGTTTATATTTAAGATTAATTGAAAGAAACACAGAGCATCTCAACAGTATTATGGTAACAAAAGGGTTAAGAAGAAAAATAATCAGCAGAAGACATGAGAGAAGGAGACCTCAATGTGGTCACTCTATATGCTAGAAATAACAGCTTAAATATTCTTCAATCCACACCCTTCTAACTGCTTCTAATGTGCATCTGCCCAAATGTAGAGGTGCGTTTAACCCTTTCGATGCCAACCTGGCTGAAACCACTTCTGGCTCTGTAGTACAAATGTCTTGTTTTCATAAGTTCTGAATTAAAATCTTCCACCAAACCTTAGTCACAATTTATGTTCCTAACACTAGCTTAATGATAACAAAGTTATTTTACTAAATTCTTTGTTATATTTAAAATTAATTGAAAGAAACACAGAGCATCTCAACAGAAATAGGGTACCAAAAGGGTTAAACTACAACCTTATCTTTACCAGGAAGAATAACCTAGAGCTAACCCTTTTGATACCAATCCACTTGAGACCACCTCTCCTGGTTCTATGTTTTAAAGTGGTCTAAATTAAAATCTTCCTTCAAAATTCCTTGATAATATATGTTCCAAGCACCAGATTAACAATGATAAAGCTGTTTTACTAAATTCTTTGTTATATTTAAAATTAATTGAAAGAAATACAAAATATTTCAACAGAAATAGGGTAACAAACGGGTTTAAATAATGAAGGGGATGACAAAAGGGGATAGTTAGAATGTAGACAGTAAAAGAGACTTACTATATACACAATAAAAGACACTTCTGTAATGGACTGGGTTATCTCGTCTCCATTGAGAATACGTTCCTTCTGTTTTAGAATGGCAAAATAGAATTAGGAGAATGTCAGAATAGTGGAATCACAGAATGATGGAATGAGAAAATCAGTATATCATAAAAATAGTAATAATAATAATAATAATAATAATAATGTATACTATGAGTTTCTTTGCCCTAGGAGTCAGGAAGACACTCGGCAAGAAATGGAAGCAAATTTGAAAGAAGAAGAAAAACCCATAATAATAATAATAATAATAATAATAATAATAATAACAATAATAATACTAATAATAGTAATAATCTTTTCTGCTACCTTAGGCACAAGGCCTGGAATTTGGGGTACTTAATTTATCGATCCCGAAAGGATGAAAGGCAAAGTTGACTTGGGTAGAGTTTGAACTCAGAATGTAGAAACGGATGAAATGCCACTAAGCATTTTACCCAGCATGCTAATGATACTGCCAACTCACTGCTTATCAATTGATGATGATGATGATCATCATCATCATTATTACCATCATCATCAATGTTTAACGTCCGCTTTCCATGCTAGCATGGGTTGGACGGTTCAACAGGGGTCTGAGAATCCAGGAGGCTGCACCAGGCTCCAGTCTGATCTGGCAGAGTTTCTACAGCTGGATGCCTTTCCTAACACCAACCATTCCATGAGTGTAGTGGGTGCTTTTTATGTGCCAGGCGAGGCTGGCAACGGCTACGATCGGTTGGTGCTTTTTACGTGCCACCGGCACAGAAGCCAGTCAAGGCGGCGCTGGCATCGGCCACATACGGATGGTGCTTTTTTAGGTGCCAGGGTAGGCTGGCAACGGGCACAATTGGTTGGTGCTTTTTACATGCCACAAGCACGGAAGCCAGTCAAGGCGGCGCTGGCATCGGCCACATACGGATGGTGCTTTTTTAGGTGCCAGGGTAGGCTGGCAACGGCCACGATCGGTTGGTGCTTTTTACGTGCCACCAGCACAGAAGCCAGTCAAGGCGGCGCTGGCATCGGCCACATACGGATGGTGCTTTTTAGGTGCCAGGGTAGGCTGGCAACGGCCACGATCGGTTGGTGCTTTTTACGTGCCACCAGCACAGAAGCCAGTCAAGGCGGTGCTGGCATCGGCCACATACGGATGGTGCTTTTTTAGGTGCCAGGGTAGGCTGGCAACGGCCACGATCGGTTGGTGCTTTTTACGTGCCACCAGCACAGAAGCCAGTCAAGGCGGCGCTGGCATCGGCCACATACGGATGGTGCTTTTTTAGGTGCCAGGGTAGGCTGGCAACGGCCACGATCGGTTGGTTCTTTTTACGTGCCACCAGCACAGAAGCCAGTCAAGGCGGCGCTGGCATCAGCCACATACGGATGGTGCTTTTTTAGGTGCCAGGGTAGGCTGGCAACAGCTACGATCGGTTGGTGCTTTTTACGTGCCACCAGCACAGAAGCCAGTCAAGGCGGAGCTGGCAACGGCCACGATCGGTTGGTGCTTTTTACGTGCCACCAGCACAGAAGCCAGTCAAGGCGGCGCTGGCATCGGCCACATACGGATGGTGCTTTTTTAGGTGCCAGGGTAGGCTGGCAACGGCCACGATCGGTTGGTGCTTTTTACGTGCCACCAGCACAGAAGACAGTCAAGGTGGCGCTGGCATCAGCCACATACGGATGGTGCTTTTTTAGGTGCCAGGGCAGGCTGGCAACGGCCACGATCGGTTGGTGCTTTTTACGTGCCACCAGCACAGAAGCCAGTGAAGGCGGCGCTGGCATTGGCCACATACGGATGGTGCTTTTTTAGGTGCCAGGGTAGGCTGGCAACGGCCACGATCGGTTGGTGCTTTTTACGTGCCACCAGCACAGAAGCCAGTCAAGGCGGCGCTGGCATCGGCCACATACGGATGGTGCTTTTTTAGGTGCCAGGGTAGGCTGGCAACGGCCACGATTGGTTGGTGCTTTTTACGTGCCACCAGCATAGAAGCCAGTCAAGGCGGCGCTGGCATCGGCCACATACGGATGGTGCTTTTTTAGGTGCCAGGGTAGGCTGGCAACGGCTACGATCGGTTGATGCTTTTTACGTGCCACCAGCACAGAAGCCAGTGAAGGCAGCGCTAGCATCAGCCACATACGGATGGTGCTTTTTTAGGTGCCAGAGTAGGCTGGCAACGGCCACGATCGGTTGGTGCTTTTTACGTGCCACCAGCACAGAAGCCAGTGAAGGCAGCGCTAGCATCAGCCACATACGGATGGTGCTTTTTTTAGGTGCCAGGGTAGGCTGGCAACGGCCACGATCGGTTGGTGCTTTTTTACGTGCCACCAGCACAGAAGCCAGTGAAGGCAGCGCTAGCATCAGCCACATACGGATGGTGCTTTTTTAGGTGCCAGGGTAGGCTGGCAACGGCCACGATCGGTTGGTGCTTTTTACGTGCCACCAGCACAGAAGCCAGTGAAGGCAGCGCTAGCATCAGCCACATACGGATGGTGCTTTTTTAGGTGCCAGGGTAGGCTGGCAACGGCTACGATCGGTTGGTGCTTTTTACGTGCCACCAGCACAGAAGCCAGTGAAGGCAGCGCTAGCATCAGCCACATACGGATGGTGCTTTTTTAGGTGCCAGGTTAGGCTGGCCAAGGCTACGATCGGTTGGTGCTTTTTACGTGCCACCAGCACAGAAGCCAGTGAAGGCAGCGCTAGCATCAGCCACATACGGATGGTGCTTTTTTAGGTGCCAGGGTAGGCTGGCAACGGCCACGATCGGTTGGTGCTTTTTACGTGCCACCAGCACAGAAGCCAGTGAAGGCAGCGCTAGCATCAGCCACATACGGATGGTGCTTTTTTTAGGTGCCAGGGTAGGCTGGCAACGGCTACGATCGGTTGGTGCTTTTTACGTGCCACCAGCACAGAAGCCAGTGAAGGCAGCGCTAGCATCAGCCATATACGGATGGTGCTTTTTTAGGTGCCAGGGTAGGCTGGCAACGGCTACGATCGGTTGGTGCTTTTTACGTGCCACCAGCACAGAAGCCAGTGAAGGCAGCGCTAGCATCAGCCACATACGGATGGTGCTTTTTTAGGTGCCAGGGTAGGCTGGCAACGGCCACGATCGGTTGGTGCTTTTTACGTGCCACCAGCACAGAAGCCAGTGAAGGCAGCGCTAGCATCAGCCACATACGGATGGTGCTTTTTTAGGTGCCAGGGTAGGCTGGCAACGGCTACGATCGGTTGGTGCTTTTTACGTGCCACCAGCACAGAAGCCAGTGAAGGCAGCGCTAGCATCAGCCACATACGGATGGTGCTTTTTTAGGTGCCAGGGTAGGCTGGCAACGGCTACGATCGGTTGGTGCTTTTTTACGTGCCCCAGCACAGAAGCCAGTGAAGGCAGCGCTAGCATCAGCCACATACGGATGGTGCTTTTTTAGGTGCCAGGGTAGGCTGGCAACGGCTACGATCGGTTGGTGCTTTTTATACGTGCCACCAGCACAGAAGCCAGTGAAGGCAGCGCTAGCATCGGCCACATACGGATGGTGCTTTTTTAGGTGCCAGGGTAGGCTGGCAACGGCCACGATCGGTTGGTGCTTTTTACGTGCTACTGACACAATAATAATAATACAAAACAAAAACACCAGGACTAACAAGTATATATAACATACAGAAAATAGCACTACTAGGCACCGCACACATCCTACATAATAATAATAATAATAATAATAATCATACAAACTCCTTTTTATTTATTTATATATATATAGAAACACACAAACACATATATGTATGAATGTACAATATACATATACACGTGTGTAGGTGTACGCTGATATATGTATATAAAAATATATATATACACACTGTAATTCCAATTCCAATTTTAATTAAACTAACTTGTGTGTGTGTGTGTGTGTGGTGATGAAAGCCACAACATTCCAGCAGTTCCCCCACTGACACAATTACCACAATAATTGAGTTAATTAATAATTGTGTTAATGAATCATGATTTTTCATTATTTCACTCAATCCCAATAAATCCCTGTCTTTGTAACCATTGAATTCTTTCACAGGAACCACCAGCCTTTCACAGTCCCAATTTAGCATTCTTTGTATGATTCCTTATCAGGAATGTAGTGAAAAATGTTATTGTTTTGGTGGGAATTTACAAAGAGTTTCTAAAGATTTTAATACAAAAGATATTTAATACACTCCTACACATAAAAGATTAACTGTCCTTGTGAATGAGTCTGGCCTGGTGGATTGTACTGCAAATTTGCTTCTGGTTTATGCATCTAAGTAATTACAAGGGGGAGTCAAAAAGGAGGGCCATTTTCTTTATTTCATGTGAAGTTTTTGAAAAGCCAAGTGATTCCCAGTTATAAATGATTCTATCATTTATGTTCTGAAATATTGTGTTTCTTACTTTTCAGGTTTTTAGACTCTTTTACTCTTGTACTCTTTTACTTGTTTCAGTCATTTGACTGCGGCCATGCTGGAGCACCGCCTTTAGCCGAGCAAATCGACCCCGGGACTTATTCTTTTGTAAGCCCAGTACTTATTCTATCGGTCTCTTCTGCCGAACCGCTA
>NC_043026.1:6232845-6245345 GCF_006345805.1 Octopus sinensis
CCGGTCCGGGATTCGAGCTCACAACCTCACGATCGTAAGTTCGACGCTCTAACCACTGAGCCAAGTTGTTGTCGACTTATGACCACAATTGGTTCCGACTGACTGGTCATCGGTCGATTTTGGTTGTAGGTGGGCTTATAGGTCTACATAGCTTTGTTTTACCTTTTTACATTCTTCAGGTGCATTCTCAGGTAAATGTCACACACAGCAATCTGTATTATAGAGTTACTAGCTGGCCATGTGCTGTCAATAATGACAGGTAATTGTAATATTTTATATATAAATAAGGTATAAAACCAAGTTTTAATAATCATTTTACTCATTTACTTATTTCAGTCATTTGACTGTGGCCATGCTGGAGCACCGCCTTTAATCTAGCAAATCGACCCCCAGGACTTATTCTTTGTAAGCCCAGTACTTATTCTATCGGTCTATTTTGCCGAACCGCTAAGTTACAGGGACGTAAACACACCACCATCGGTTGTTAAGCGATGTTGGGGGACAAACACAAACACACAAACATATACACATACACATACATATATGTATATATATATACGACGGGCTTCTTTCAGTTTCCATCTACCAAATCCACTCACAAGGCTTTGGTCGGCCCGAGGCTATAGTAGAAGACACTTGCCCAAGGTGCCATGCAGTGGGACTGAACCCGGAACCATGTGGTTCGTAAGCAAGCTACTTACCACACAGCAACTCCTACGCCTTTATTACCAAATTTTTTGTGAAAAAAATCTGTCCACAGCTAACATCCCTTGATTAATTATTTTTAAGAAAACAGATTGACTATGGATGGTAAATCAAATTGATACACTTGTCAATGTTATCCAGTGGTTGGTCTTTTGAGATGTGACATCAATCATCATTTGATACAGAAAGAACACTGCTTCACATATACAAACATTTGCCGACTTGTACACACACATATACTCACACAGAGTTGAAACGCTGTTTGATTTTTTTTCCACTGTAGAACTTCCAGCATCCCACTACCAAGTTTGCCATCACCCCTTCCTTCCATATTCATCCATCACCCCTTCCTTTCTCATTCATATGTTTTGACGGAGAAATACACCAGAGTATTATTATAGTAGATACTGGCGTTAGTCAAAAATTTCAGAGTATATATATATATATATATATATATGGATATTTGTCTGACAGTTCTATATGTTCTATATATTATTTACTTACATAAATACTTATATACATACACACACATACATCCATATATGCATACATACATGCATACATACATACATACACACAAATACACACACACATACATATATGCACACATGCATACATACATACACATGTACATACATACACACGTACATACATACATTTATTTATATATACATATATACATACACATGTATATATGTATATATATATATATATATATGTATATATATATATTATATATATGTATAATATATGTATATATATATGTGTGTGTGTATGTATATATATATATATATATACATACACACACACACATGCACGCATACACACACACACACACTCACACACTCACCAGCAAAAAACATAAATCTGTTGGACACGTAGCCATATTTTACAGATTAATTGTTTTTGAAGGGTGGGTCCAGGGTGGGAAGAGGGTAGCAAACTGCACGAAATAACTCTGCCAGAGGGGGTATTCCAGAAGGTGGGGAGGAGGAAGAATGTAAAACGTAAAAGTAATAAATAAATTCTCAATTCTATCCGTTGATATGTATATCCTACGGCACAATAAATTTTTTATGTTGAAATTAAAATGGATATTGGTTTGGTCAGGTGGTTAAGAAGCTCGTTTGGCAGCGATGTGGTTCTGAGTTCAATTTCATTACACAGCACCTTCTGCTATTGTCACCGGTTGACCAAAAGCTTTACGAATGGATTTCATCATCATCATCGTTTAACGTCCGTCTTCCATGCTAGCATGGGTTGGACGGTTCGACCGGGGTCTGGGAAGCCAGGAGGCTGCACCAGGCTCCAGTCTGATTTGGCAGTGTTTCTACAGCTGGATGCCCTTCCTAACGCCAACCACTCCGTGAGTGTAGTGGGTACTTTTTACGTGCCACCTGCACAGGTGCCAGGTGAGGCTGGCAACGGGCACAGTCGGATTGGTGCATTTTACGTGCCACCAGCACGGAAACCAGTCGAGGCGGCACTGGCTTCAACCACGATTCGGATGGTGCTTTTTACGTGCCACCAGCACGGAAGCCAGTCGAGGCGATGCTGGCATCGGCCACGATTCGGATAGCGCTTTTTACGTACCACCAGTCCAGGGGTCCTGGCGACTGCCGGGTGCCAGTTATCATAGGTAGAAAATGGGAAAAGCTTGTTAAATGGTCATAAAGGGATGTTCAATGATGAGGCATGTATGTATATGTATACACTCCGTGTATTGGGAATGCATGTCTCTTTGTCTCGGCATTGTGTGATGGCTGTAAACGAGTTCCACTGGACATCTAAGCAGTGCTGTTCATTTCCAGTCTTCTGTGAAAACTATTCCTGGCAATGGAGGAATAATAAGCTGCTTTGAAACGGGTGAGAATGAGTGAGAAGAAGGGCGTCCAGCTATAGAAACCACCCGTAGCACAGTCCCATGGTTTGTCGGCGCCTGATAAACCCTGCAACCCATTCCATTGAGGTTTCAAAACCTTCGTTAATTTAATTAGTCTCGTTGGTTTATTAATTTTCATTGTTGTTTTTAGAGGGAGTTTTCACTTCCTAATTGTCCTTCTAATACTCTTAGAGGAAGTAATTGTCTTCTAATTACATATTCTAATAATCGTTAATTATTCTTGTCCACCATATTGCTGTCATCTTTTACTTGAATGACAGGTCTTGATGTCGGATCTGGGTCTACGTCAAGTGGACCCTTTCTTCCTCCCTGGGTTACATAATGCGATGATAATGGGGTTTTTGGTGGTTGTGGTAGTGGTGGTGGTGGCGGGATTGGTTGTTGTGGTGGCAGTAGCAATGGTTTATGGCATTGGTGGTAGTGGTGGTGGTGGTTGTGGTGGTGGTGGTGTGGTGGTTGTGGTGGTAGTGGTGATAGTGGTGGTAGTAGTGGTGTGGTGGTGGTGGTGATAGTGGTGGTAGTAATGGTAGTGGCGGTGGTGGTGTTGAGTCCCTGTATCATTACTGGTAAAACCATTGATACTTCAACACTACACTAACATCCACTGTAACACAACCACCACCACCACCAACACCACCACCAACATCACCACCAACATCACCATCATCATCAACACCACCACTACAACAACCACCTAAACCACAACCACCACCACCACCACCACCACTACCACCATCGCCAACACCACTGCTACCAGCTACTACACCACTACAACTACCTCCACCACCACTACCACCATCATCGCCAACACCACTGCTACCAGCTACTACCACCACTACAACTACAACTACCACCACCACCACCACCACTACAACCATCATCACCGCCGAAACCGCAGTAGTCACACCACCACTACCACCACCAACCGCATCACAAAAAAGCCATCACCACTACACCCCCCACCCCTGTCAATTCCCATCCTCACCACCCCCACCACCACCACCACCAGTTAATCCCTCCATCCAGTGGTCAATCCCAGCTGCCTGTTTGACGACTTCATCAAAACCTTGTCCGGATTTGGTTTCCGTGTCAGTCAGTATGGAAGACCTGGCTTCTTTTGTGGAAGCAGTTCTTTGTTTTAAATAACTCTTTCTCTGAATACAAACACCCACAGACACACAAATACCCACACATACACCCAAACACACCCACAGACACACACACACACACCTTTATACGCACGGTGGATGCTGTCCTGTTGTAGACGTCAGACGAGGTTTCTGCAACTTCTCCGCCGAGCGACCTGCAAAGGTGATTTGTTTATGGTGATCAAAATGTTTGTGAAGTGCATCACCTCACTCTCTCCGTCGAATCAACATTGCCCGAATAATTGCACGATGTAAAGCTCTCCCTCAAAGCATATACGACAACCATCACTTTAATATATATATATACATACATACACACAGATATATATATATATATATATGTGCATACATGTAAATATTTTATAATTATGTATATAATTTTCAAAATGCTTGTAAAATTTACCTGTGAGGTTTTTATTTCTGTGGTGACCACCTGGTAAAAATCATTAATTATTTTTACCCTTTATTATAATTAATATTTGAAAAATACACACACACACACACATATATATATACAAACACACAGGTGTGCACATGTGTACAAAACAAGGTGGAGAAAATAGTACTCAAATACATACATACATACATACATACATACATACATACATACATACATACATTTATGCATACATACATACATACATACTTATATACTTACATATGTGAATGAGATGAAAAAGGAAATGGAGAAATTGACGTGCAGACATCATTTTATTTAAAGATATTCAAATCCATCTCATTCATAAATATCTTAAATATTTAGATATATATATACACACACACACATATATTACTGCAAAACTAAAACTAATGTATTTAGTTTTCACTGAACACTGGTATAAACCGGAGAACAAGGATGTTAGCATCCCTCAAAGGATTATAGGTCCTTGATGCAATTAAATTATATATATATCTATCTATATATATATACATATATATATTTGTATGTATGTATATGAGGTTTGGCAATGCAAAAAGGAAAAAACAGGAGTCGAAATGTGAGGATATATATTTTTATTAATATTTAGTAGAAGTAACAGAGTGACTAAAGGGCCGAGAGTGTCATGTGTTAATGCTTACCAAACCATTCAAATACACACACACATAATAATAAGGATTATTAATATTATTATTATCATTATTATTATATAAATATATATATATATATATCACAGAATTATCATTGGATTTATATATCAACTGTTGATTAACCTATTTTGAACACCTGTGAGCAAACCAGTAAACATTTGGAGAAATCCCTTGCTAATTACCAATATATATATATGTATGTATATATATGTATATATATGGATGGGTAGAATTATGCCTGGCTTACATCATGAAGCTTAAAGCACTGAAAGGATTACTGCCGTTCGGAAATTGTGATGCGAGGATATACCTAACAACACTGTGATGCATATGAATTCTACATTCGGTTTTTTAAAGAGCTCCGTGGCCACCACCTCTTAATTCTGCACCCAGCCACTGCACAGGTGCAGCACTGCAGGGATGCTACGTGACAGTGCTGCACTGTGACATCAGGATGCACCAAACTGTGTGTATACATATGTGTCTTTTAATTCTACATTCTCTTGTTAAGTAACACTCTGTATATTTACTGTATATATACACTGTATATACACTCGTACATAAATATATATATATACACATATTCTTAAGAGGTCTTGTGCCAACAGGTTTTGGGATGTGATGCTATGCAATAACGCTAAACCTTTTATGGATATATATATGTATATATATTAGGAGGCACCTGTCTGTGTGACATGTGTGTTTATTCCAAATAAATAGCACTGTGTATATAATTTTCTCAATATACATCACCCCTTCAAAGAACAAACAACAACAGCTGCTTTAACACACACATTTATGTATATAAGCTCATGTATATATACTTATGTATATTTACTTACCTGTATAAAGAACTGTGTGTTAAATCTATAAATCAGAGTTGCTGAAGCATGGAATAAACTGCCTGCGTCAGTTGTTGACTGCCATGACACTGCATCCTTTAAGGCCCTCATGCTTCCCGAAATCCGCCGAAAACTACACCTGATTATACATACACTTTAGATGAGTTGTAGTGCACCCAAGCACTGTACACAATTATTATTATTATTATTATTATTATTATTATATAATACTGCCGTTTATATGCCTTCTGTATATACACTTCTTCCTTAATATACAAGCAACAATTACATACTTATACATAATACATACATACATATATAAACATATATATATATATGTATATGTACATAGATACACACACATATACACATTCATACATACATACGTACATACATACACATACACACATACATATATACATATATACATACATAAATATATACATACACACACATATATACATACATATGTACATACACACATACATACATACATACATACATATATACATACATAAATGCATACATACACACATACATACATGTATACATACGTGCACACATGCCTGCATGCATATACATAAAGACACATACATATATACGTGTGTATAGATATGTGTGCATAGATATGTGTGTTCATTCTATATTCATTAGTTAAATATCTCTATGACCATCATCTCTTAATTATACTCATAAGTCACAAAACAACATGGGAACAACCACACGAGAGAATATTGTGCTGCCAGCGTGCCCCTAACAACTTATAGATGTGTGTTGATTCCACATCCTGTTGTTAAATAACTCTCTCTCATATATACCCCACTTCAAGCATTAATACATATATAAACACACACACACACATATATGCATGTACATGTAAATACATACATAAATACACATATATATATATATTTATAAATTATATAAACAGCTAGGTACATACACATAGTGTATGTATATATATATATATATATATATATATATATATACACACATACACACTCACACACACATACACCTATATATATATATATATATATATATATATATATATATCACTTTCTATATAAACTATTATTGATGGTGACTGCAAAATTTCGCTGGCCTGAAATTCTGTTTATTACAACTTGACATAAAAATTAAAATCAATACACACTCCTACACACACACACACACACACACACACACATACTCACACACACACACAAACATAACATAAACAGACAAACAGACAGACAGATACCAGGATACACATGTGTACATGTGTGTGTGTGTGTGTATCATATCTTTGTTTACATATTTATTATACTTTTGCAAGAAAATGGTGATAGTGACTTCGAAGTTTATCAGTATTCTAGAAAAAATATTAAATAATCCTTCAGTTTAATGCAAGATTTTTTTTATACATCATTGTTTCAATCTGTATGCTGTGGCCAAGCTGGGGCACACAGTTATTTTAATATCTCTGTTAAATAACTTGAAATCACGCCCCCTAGGGGGTGGTTTCATCTGTGGTACACTGACATCCCAAGAACACAAAAACAGTGCCACCTGACCACGCCCACTTCGTTGATAACACAGTGACATCACATAAACACAGTGCCACCTGACCACGCCCACTTGATTTATAGCACAGTGACATCACAAGAACACAGTGCCACCTGACCACGCCCACTTCGTTGATAGCACAGTGACATCACAAGAACACAGTGCCACCTGACCACGCCCACTTCATTGATAGCACAGTGACATCACAAGAACACAGTGCCACCTGACCCCGCCCATTTCATTGATAGCACAGTGACATCAAGACCACAAACAGTTCACCTGACCACGCCCACTTCATTGATGACATAGAGACATCACAAGAACATGAATAATGCCACCTGAACCCGCCCACCTTATCATTGACAAAATGACATCACAAGAACACAGTGGCACCTGACCACGCCCACATCACAAGAACACACTGTCAGATAGCCACACCCACTTTACCAGTGGCACATTCTTATCACAAGGCCACAAACCCTTCAACAATATAACATTAAGATACTAAGGACCCATGGCACACAAACCTCTCTCTGTATTCACCTCTGTACACCTTTCTTCATCACCTTTTGAGCTTTAAAATCTCTACCACTCATGGATTTGCTTATAAAATATTTCTTAAAAATGGATTACCTGTGATCCCTAGAAATATTTCTTTATATTCAGAATTGTCAAAGCATGGACTAAACTCCCTACATCAGCTTTTACTTGTCTGCACACCGTATCCTTCAGAAATCCAATGATTCCCTAAATTCCTTAACACCGCCGCCCCTGTCTTTCTTTACTTGACTTATGTGCCTGCTTTCTGTCCCCTCTTTTGCCCTTTTCTGACAAATCGTAGAGTACGTACCCTAGCACTCTATACATTAAGCTTTGTTTATTATTCCCATCAAAGATACCTAAAAAAATTGAGTACCAAAAAAAAAAAAAAAAAGAAGAATTTTTTTTTAAATTGAGTAATATCTGGACCTAACCAGGGAGATGAAGGGGCTGTAAGGACCCTGAGAAAAGTTCTTAAGATTTGAGAAGACCCATTACCCCAACAAACTAACATTTTGATTAGTCAAAAGTGTATCCTGAGCATTGTAAATACACAATAAGCTCACTATTATTTTTATTATTATTATTATTGAAACAAAGCTCTGGTTTGGTCTTATTCCTGGTTGGGTTTTTGTTGGTAGCGGGTTACTGCCTGTAACCCTAGGTGCTCACTTGTTTTCGGCAGCCTTTCAAGTGCTTGGAACCCCTCCCTGATAACCCTTGCTGCTGTCCCTAAAATACAAACTTTCTGTTGGAGCTCCACAAGGCATTCTGTTTCTAACAAACTTTCTGTAGAAATTATTATTATTATTATTATATTATTGTTGTTGTTATTATAAATCCCTTTGTGAAATAGCATCACATTACCCCCAGCAAATATAAAACTGGTGTTAGCTAGCACTCTAGTCCCCTACTCGGTCGCACGCCAACACGACAACGTGACAAAGTGACATCACGACACACGCAGACTAGCTCACCCCCCCTAGCCCCGTCCTTCTACCCTCGTGCATCGCAGTGCAACCCACCCCCTCGCTAGTGCTTAGCTCATTACATCATCTCCCTTTTAATATTTGCCCGTTGCCACCATCGTTGTCATGGTAACTATAACAGATTCGACAGAGGCCCCAGGAGGAGTGTAAAACTGAAACTGCAGAAATGACAAAGTTCGGTCGAAAGGTAAGTGTTTTCCTCTTTGCCGCAAGATGGGGTGGTCATGTCTGGAACGTCTTTGTTCATAGGCCTACTGGATCAGGACTGACCTGGGGCTAAACAACAATAACAAGGAAGGACACATTAGATAATGTAGTCCTAGATACACTGTGCCTGAATAAAAGACAGGATGGTCACAGCTGGAACATTTTTGATCATAGGTCTGCTGGATCAGGACTGACCTGGGGCTAAACAACAAGGCCAAAGACAACTAGGAAGGATGCATTAGATAATGTAGTCCTAGATACACTATGCCTGAATAAAAGATGGCATGATGAAATCTGGAACAGTTTTGATCATAGCTCTACAGGATGGTCACAGCTGGAACATCTTTGATCATTGGTCTGCTGAATCAAGTTTGACCTGGGGTTATAAAACAACAAGAAAGGGCACATTAGATAATGTAGTCCTAGATACACTATGCCTGAATAAAAGATGGCATGATGAAATCTGGAACAGTTTTGATCATAGCTCTACAGGATGGTCACAGCTGGAACATCTTTGATCATTGGTCTGCTGAATCAAGTTTGACCTGGGGTTATAAAACAACAAGAAAGGGCACATTAGATAATGTTGTCCGAGATACACTATGCTTGAGGAAAAAATGGCATGGTCACTGCCATTCCTAACTAGAAAGGGTGTGGCCTGGTCAGCCTGTCATGACATGCATAAGATCTGGTCATCAAATCTAAGTAGAGACTTCAAACTTAAAATCTTCAAAGCCACAGTAGAACCAATTCTACAATATGGCTCAGAAACCTGGACGTTATCAAAGAAGCTTGAGAGGCGGTTGGATGGAACCTACACTCGCCTCCTTATGAGAGCTCAAAATCTCTCGTGGAAGCGCCATCCAACCAAAATGCAAATATATGGGAAACTACCACCTGTGGTCATCTCTTGTGAAAGGTAGGAGAGTCCAGTTGGCTGGACATTGTTGTAGAGCTGAAAAAGAGGTAATTTCTACTCTTCTCCTCTGGAAGCCATCTGCTCGCGATACCAGTCAAACCAATTCTACTATGGCTCAGAACCTGGACGTTATCAAAGAGCTTGAGAGGCGGTTGAATGGAACCTGCACTCGCCTCCTTATGAGAGCTCAAAATCTCTCGTGGAAGCGCCATCCAACCAAAATGCAAATATATGGGAACTACACCTGTGTCATCTCTTGTGAAAGGTAGAGAGTCCAGTTTGCTGGACATTGTTGTAGAGCTGAAAAAGAGGTAATTTCTACTCTTCTCCTCTGGAAGCCATCTGCTCACGATACCATTCAAACCAATTCTACTATATGGCTCAGAAACCTGGACGTTATCAAAGAAGCTTGAGAGGCGGTTGAATGGAACCTGCACTCGCCTCCTTATGAGAGCTCAAAATCTCTCGTGGAAGCGCCATCCAACCAAAATGCAAATATATGGAAAACTACCACCTGTGTCATCTCTTGTGAAAGGTAGGAGAGTCCAGTTTGCTGGACATTGTTGTAGAGCTGAAAAAGAGGTAATTTCTACTCTTCTCCTCTGGAAGCCATCTGCTCACGATACCATTCAAACCAATTCTACAATATGGCTCAGAAACCTGGACGTTATCAAAGAAGCTTGAGAGGCGTTTGGATGGAACCTACACTCGCCTCCTTATGAGAGCTCAAAATCTCTCGTGGAAGCGCCATCCAACCAAAATGCAAATATATGGGAAACTACCAACTGTGCCATCTCTTGTGAAAGGTAGGAGAGTCCAGTTTGCTGACATTGTTGTAGAGCTGAAAAAGAGGTATTTTTTCTACTCTTCTCCCCTGGAAGCCATCTACTCACGATACCAGTCAACCAATTCTACAATATGGCTCAGAAACCTGGACTTTATCAAAGAAGCTTGAGAGGCGGTTGGATGGAACCTACACTCGCCTCCTTATGAGAGCTCAAAATCTCTCGTGGATGCGTCATCCAACCAAAATGCAAATTATGGGAAACTACCACCTGTGTCATCTCTTGTGAAAGGTAGGAGAGTCCAGTTTGCTGGACATTGTTGTAGAGCTGAAAAAGAGGTAATTTCTACTCTTCTCCTCTGGAAGCCATCTGCTCGCGATACCAGTCAAACCAATTCTACTATATGGCTCAGAAACCTGGACGTTATCAAAGAAGCTTGAGAGGGGTTGGATGGAACCTACTCGCCCCCTTATGAGAGCTCAAAATCTCTCGTGGATGCGTCATCCAACCAAAATGCAATATATGGGCAACTACCACCTGTGTCATCTCTTGTGAAAGGTAGGAGAGTCCAGTTTGCTGGACATTGTTGTAGAGCTGAAAAAGAGGTAATTTCTACTCTTCTCCTCTGGAAGCCATCTGCTCGCGATACCAGTCAAACCAATTCTACTATATGGCTCAGAAACCTGGACGTTATCAAAGAAGCTTGAGAGGCGGTTGGATGGAACCTACACTCGCCCCCTTATGAGAGCTCAAAATCTCTCGTGGATGCGTCATCCAACCAAAATGCAAATATATGGGAAACTACCACCTGTGTCATCTCTTGTGAAAGGTAGGAGAGTCCAGTTTGCTGGACATTGTTGTAGAGCTGAAAAAGAGGTAATTTCTACTCTTCTCCTCTGGAAGCCATCTGCTCGCGATACCAGTCAAACCAATTCTACTATATGGCTCAGAAACCTGGACGTTATCAAAGAAGCTTGAGAGGTGGTTGGATGGAACCTACACTCGCCCCCTTATGAGAGCTCAAAATCTCTCGTGGAAGCGCCATCCAACCAAAATGCAAATATATGGAAAACTACCACCTGTGTCATCTCTTGTGAAAGGTAGGAGAGTCCAGTTTGCTGGACATTGTTGTAGAGCTGAAAAAGAGGTAATTTCTACTCTTCTCCTCTGGAAGCCATCTGCTCGTGATACCAGAGGGCGCACACTCTCCTACCCTGATGTAATCTCCAGGGATACAGGCATCCAGCAACAGGACCTCCGTAATGCCATGATGGACCGTGAGGTCTGGTGTAGCATGGTAAATTCCAGTGTCTCGACCACGGTCGAACAATGATGATGACTGCTGGAAAGCTTTTGAGCATAAGTCAACTGAATCAGGACAGACCTGGGATTAAACAACAACAACAAAAACGGATACATTGGATAATGTAGTCCTAGATATGCTATGCCTGAATAAGGGCTGAAATGGTTATGGGGAGGGATGGCTAGGGCTACTGAATTAGGATTGATCTGGGTTTAAACTATAAGGAAGGACACATTAGGTTATATAGTCCAAGGTATGCTATGTCAGAATGTATAAAAGATGGGATGGTCATAATTGGAACCCCGTTTGGGGGAGCTGATAACATACATTCTCTAATATGTGAGAACATGAGTGGAAGTGGAGGGTGGTACCCCTATGTCCTGAGTGTGTGGGGTACCAGACAAACTGGGGTGTGAACTTGTGATCTCTTGATTGCAAACATGGCCCTTGAGATGGGGAGGGGCCAAGTGGTGACCTCCAGAGAGGTGGGGGGTGTGGGGCATTGTGCTTTTGCTGTTGTTA
>NC_043026.1:6250345-6268343 GCF_006345805.1 Octopus sinensis
CACACACACACACATATAATCATCATGGCTGCGTGGCAAGAAGCTTGCTTCTCAAAGCCATGGTTCCGGGTTCAATCCCACTGCGTGGCACCTCAGGCAAGTATCTTCTACTATAGCCTCAGGCTGACCAAAGCCTTGTGAGTGGATTTGGTAGACGGAAACTGAGAGAAGCCCATCATGTGTGTGTGTGTGTGTGTGTGTGTGTGTGTGTATGCTCTTTTACTCTTTTACTCTTTTACTTGTTTCAGTAATTTGACTGCGGCCATGCTGGAGCACCGCCTTTAATCGAGGAACTCGACCCCGGGACTTATTCTTTGTAAGCCCAGTACTTATTCTATCGGTGTCTTTTGCCAAACCGCTAAGTGACGGGGACATAAACACACCAGCATCGGTTGTCAAGCGAAGCTGGGGGACAAACACAGACACACAAACACACACACGTATATATATATATACATATATACGACGGGCTTCTTTCAGTTTCCATCTACCAAATCCACTCACAAGGCTTTGGTCGGCCCGAGGCTATAATAGAAGACACTTGCCCAACGTGCCATGCAGTGGGACTGAACCCGGAACCATGTGGTTGATAGACAAGCTACTTACCACACAGCCACTCCTGCACCTATTGAACCCGGAACCATGTGGTTGATAGACAAGCTACTTACCACACAGCCACTCCAGCGCCTATTGAACCCGGAACCACGTGGTTGATAGACAAGCTACTTACCACACAGCCACTCCAGCACCTATTGAACCCGGAACCATGTGGTTGGTAAACAAGCTACTTACCACACATGCGTGCGTAAAAAGTCAAGGAAAAGTGGATACATGTCTAATTAATGAACAATTCTTCTTTTTTTTCCAGCCATTTCAAAGGTTACAGAAGTTCCAGGCGTTTGTTAGCCCTTGACCCCATTTCAGATAAACCCACACAAATCAACCCAACCCTTCTTCAGGCAAACACTAATGAAGATTCACAGGTAAGGGATGATTGCCTTCACATCACTGACCTATTCAACAGGGTCACACCACACTCATAATGTTATCATTTTCCCCTCTGTTTATCAACATATTTTAAGGGTGTTTGTGTAATCAAGGGTTCGGAGGTCCACTTCGTAACCCTGAGATCTTGGGTTCAATCTCAAGGCTCAGCATTTTGGGCAAATGTTTATTTTACTATAGCCTCCGGGTGATCCATTCTTTGTCGGTGAAATCGGGTATAGTGGAAACTGTAATGAAGCCTGTTCAGGTAGACTGAATGCATAATTCAAAGGATACGTTTTGCTGGTTGTGGTTGAGGAGGATTTGGTCACATTCGGGTTAATTCAGGAGCAGGTAACTCTATCAAGTCTTAGCTGAGTACAGAGTTTAATATAAGATTATATAAATATAAATATATATTACCATCATTTTTTCGTTTTTTTAATGCATTTTTTACTCGGTTTTATATAAGGGAAGTAACTCTCTAAAAATGCTTATATAGTTATTTCCCTTACAAACCCGAGCAACGCCGGGCGATACTGCTAGTACATATATATTTCTATATACATGATCAAAAGCATTCTAGCCATGACCATCCTGTGTTTATTTTATGTATTTATGACTTCATTGTTTTTTATATCCTTTTTAAAGACAATAGTGTGACTTGAGGGAAATTTGACTGCTATTTCCTATCCATATTTTCTCTCTCCTGTACTTGCAGTTGTCTCTTCTTACCTTCCAGGGCAACAGCTCTCCCAATCTGATGCGGAAGACCCCTCTTGGGTTTCGACCCGATTCCAAAACCATGAAGCTCAGCCCCTACAGCACCCTGCCTCCAATCGCACGGTACCGCACCAAGAACCAGATGTCGACCGTCTTTGAGCCGGAGTGCTGGACATTACCTCGCAAGGATTTCATGAACGGCCGAGAACACAGCTCGGGTTACCTCGGCAAAACCGAGGACCCGAATTACCTCACGCGCCAACAACACCTGCAGCAACAGCAGCGGTCAGTGGCCCCAGGGGTCACCGCTGAGAGCCAACGACAGCAGCAGCTTTCTCTGGACATTCAGCATGATGTATTCACGGACAGCAACACACAAACTGACCACCCTCAGCAGAATTTAGTGACCGTCAACAATAACGCCATGACCACCCCTGCTGCTTCGGTCAACAACAGTGCTAGCACCACCGAGGACGGCGCCGCACTCCACGTGCTTCATGCGGCTCATGCTGACCACATCAGTGACCGGCAGTACTTACTAGGACTATTGCCGAAACTTCCATATCTACCGTCCGAACCACTCCGGCTCAACGCGGACACGGAGATAAAACTGATGAAGATGCTGCACGATGAACTGGCCACCGTCCACCCGAACGTACTCAGGGAAATCTACATGATGCTGTGTACGTTTGACCGCCGACTGACCGGCTGGTGCCGGCTCCAGGACATCAGTTTCACACTGTCGAAAATGAAGGTCAGTACTGGATTGTCATTATCATCATCACCATCTTCATCATCCCCACCCATCATCATCATTGTCGTCGTCGTCGTCATCACTATCATCACCATCATCAGCATTATAATCATCAACTTCATCATCATCATCATTATCGTCATTGCCCCCATCATCATCATCATTATTATCATCATCATCATCATCATCATCATCATCATCATTGTCATCTTTATCATCATCATCATCATCGTCATTGTCATCATCATCACCATCATCATCATCGTCATTGTCATCATCATCATCATCATTATCGTCATTGCCCCCATCATCATCATCATCATTTTCATTGCCCCCATCATCATCATCATCATCATCGCCAACACCCCACATCACCACTACAACACAATCCTATTCACCTTGTTATACGCACCCTCCTCCTACCTTTTTTAAATTCCAAAATATTTTAACATCCCAAATGTCTCTGCTTTTCTTCTGACACGTGTATCCAGGTAACCATTTCAACAGACACTCTCAGACTTGCGGCATCTTTATTTGTGGCCAAAGACTATCCAGGGTTGGTCAATTATGAGAAAATACTCTCTCTGTTTGGTGCAGCGCTAAAGTTTGGACACAACAGCAAGTAAGTTATACTAATATGTATACTGTTTGTGTGTGTGTGTGTGTGAGAGCAGTGAATTTGGTAGACGGAAACTGAAAGAAGCCCATCGTATATATATGTATATATATATATACGTGTGTGTGTTTGTGTGTCTGTGTTTGTCCCCCTAGCATTGCTTGACAACTGATGCTGGTGTGTTTATGTCCCCATCACTTAGCGGTTCGGCAAAAGAGGCCGATAGAATAAGTACTGGGCTTACAAAGAATAAGTCCCGGGGTCGAGTTCCCCGATTAAAGGTGGTGCTCCAGCATGGCCGCAGTCAAATTACTGAAACAAGTAAAAGAGTAAAAGAGTAAAAGAGCATACACACACACACACACACACACACACACACATGATGGGCTTCTTTTAGTTTCCATCTACCAAATCCACTCACAAGGCTTTGGTCAGCCTGAGGCTATTGTAGAAGACACTTGCCCAAGGTGGCATGCAGTGGGACTGAACCCGGAACCATGTGGTTGGGAAGACACATTGCTCTTGCTAGCTACTGTCGGAATATATTTTCATCACTCCCCAATATTTACTGTGTTTGTAACATAGCAAATCCATACTCTTTACTCTTTTACTTGTTTCAGTCATTTGACTGCGGCCATGCTGGAGCACCGCCTTTAGTCGAGCAACTTGACCCCGGGACTTATTCTTTTGTAAGCCCAGTACTTATTCTATCGGTCTCTTTTTGCCAAAACACTAAGTAACGGGGACATAAACACACCAGCATCGGTTGTCAAGCAATGCTAGGGGGACAAACACAGACCACAAAACACACACATGCACATATATATATATATATATATATATATATATATATATCTATATATATATATATATTATATATATATATATATATATATTACAATATAACGGGCTTCTTTCAGTTTCCGTCTACCAAATCCACTCACAAGACTTTGGTCGGCCCAAGGCTATAGTAGAAGACACCTGCCCAAGGTGCCACGCAGTGGGACTGAACCCGGAACCATGTGGTTGGTAAACAAGCTACTTACCACACATCCGCTCCTGTGCCATAAGAGACTTTATCTCAAGACAAATGCTGCAGTAACTGGGCTTTTGACAGTGTTTATACATTTAATATGACAGAGATGGCTATTTTTATGTTGTTTTTTTTTTCTTTTTTTTTTCATTGCAGTGTTGTAAGAAACCATATTGAAAAGAATTCCATTCTCAGCCAGTTGCAACAACCGGAAGATTCTCCACCAAAATATTTCAACAATAATCTTGAAAAACCAGGAGATCTGTGAGTCAAAGATTTGGTTATCGTTTCGGCTTTGATTAGTCTCATTTTGACTGGAGTGTGACCATGCTGGAGTACCACTGGTCCGACAGGTTTAGTTCTGTTTTTCATAAGGTGGGGTACATGTTCCCACTGGTGGTGGTGGCGGTGGTGGCAGTTGGATTGTGGTAATATTTTAGTAAACGCTTAAAGGGGAATCTGGATAAACTGGGATTTTCAGAAAGAGAAATTGACCGGTAGATTCGTACACTACAAGTGCAATCTGTGAGTGGAACAGTAAAAATATGCAAGACTTTTCTCAAGTTCCAAATGTGAATTTGTCTGAGTTAACTACGTTCCAGAGATGGAGCCTTGTATCTTTGTTGGAAACTGGCTCCCTCATCAGTGGAAGAAGATTTACAATAATTTTTAAAAATAGAAGAGACATACATACATACACACACACATACATACATACATACACATATATATCATCATCATCATCATCATCATTTAACACCCACCCTCCATGCTGGCATGGATTGGATGGTTAGACAGGAGCTGGCCAGGCAGAGGCCTGCACTATACTTCTGTGTCTATTTTGGCACGGTTTTTACATCTGGATGCTCTTCCTAACACCAATCACCCCATAAAGTGGACTGAGTGCTTTTTACGTGACCCCAGCAGAGGTGAGATCAGTTTTGGTGTTGTTTCTACGACTGGCTGCCCTTCCAAATGCCAACCACTTTACAGTGTGGATTGGACATGTGAGGGAGTGCTGCAAACTTCCTTATTGTTTTAAGGGTGTTGTGAAAGGCCTGGTCAGAGGCCCAGCCTTCTAAGTTCTTTTACAGGGCTTAGAAAAACTGAAGGGCCCCTGTAGTAAGTGTGTGAACCTTAGAGGAGAATATGTTAAATAAAATCATAATTAACTGATTCTCATGTATTTTCTTTTACCCAAAGCCAGGAAATTTCAGCTCCCTACTTTATATATATATATATATACAAGTGGGTGCTGAGAAGTTCCTGGTTGGAGGCCTAAACTTCTGAGTTCTTTAACAGGGTTTAGAAAAACTGAAGGACCCCTGCAATAAGTGTGTGAATCTGAGAGGGGAATATGTTGAATAAAATCATAATTAACTGATCCTCCTCTATTTTCTCTTTTACCCAAAGACAAGAACTTTCCAGTACCCCTTTGTATATATGTTTGTTTATGCCTGTGTCCAAGTATATATTAAATGTATCTAAGCTGCTGTATGTTTGTGCTTTCCTTCCATGACCAGTCCAAAAGGGGAATCTCCTTTGCCTGACCAGGACATTGCTAAACTAATTCGCGCTGTTGAACGAGAACTACGACAGGTCAACTACAACATAAATTTTGACAAGTTGACCTCCAGCTTCCAAACCGAAGATCGAAATCACAGAGAGACCCTTTCGGCCGATCAGGTAGGGACCAGGGTGGATTTTTTATTTCTTCAAGGGTTGTATCAATGGTTAAGTGGAGGCGCAATGGCCCAGCGGTTAGGGAGCGGACTCGCGGTCATAGAATCGCGGTTTGGTTTCGATCCAGACCGGGCCGTTGTGAGTGTTTATTGAGCGAAAACACTAAAGCTCCACGAGGCTCCGGCAGGGGATGGTGGTGATCCCTGTTGTACTCTTTCACCACAACTTCTCTCACTCTTCTTCCTGTTTCTGTTGTACCTGTATTTCAAAGGGCCGGCCTTGTCACTCTCTGTGTCATGCTGAATATCCCCGAGAACTACGTAAAGGGTACATGTGTCTGTGGAGTGCTCAGCCACTTACACGTTAATTTCATGAGCAGGCTGTTCCGTTGATTCGGATCAACCGGAACCCTCGTCGTTGTAACCGACGGAGTGCTTCCATGTATCAATGGTTGTTGTTGTCTGCTATTGTTTTGCCCCTGGTTGGTCCAGCTTAACCCAGCAGACCCACAGTCAAAGATGTTCCAGGCTGATCAAAGCCTTGTCAGTGGAATTGGTAGATGGAAACTGAAAGAAGCCTGCTGCACATGCACGTGTGTGTGAATCTAGAAATGTACTGTAATTTAACTAAAAGACTAATCTTCACTCAAACAAGCTTCCTTGACAATTTCCTTCTTCCAAAATTCTTCCTGGAAGACATTGGTCAGTCTGCCATTGTCATAGAAGACTCCAGAACATATCCTCCAAGATACAAACCCCAAGATCATTGACGATCATAAGGATCAAAACTTATTCACCAGATGGCGCCACGGCTGACAATTTTGTCTGAATGTCTTGTTGTGTCTTCGTTTCAGATTAAACGTGTTTGTTACCGAAATTCGATTCCGGTCAGTGAGTCTCTGCTGGACGACATTCTTTACCGATGCTGTGATGTTAGCAATGGACAGTATAGGTAAGTCACACACACACACACACACACACACTCACATACACCACACACACACACACACACACACACAACCCCCCACACTCACACATACACCACACACATACACACAAATACACGCATGCACACACACACAGATTCATAGATACATACACACACACATACAATTATATATCATGCACACGTACATATCACATACTCACAAACATACACACACACAAACACAGACATAAATATATATTTATATATATATATATATATATACATACATATATACGATGGGCTTCTTTTCAGTTTCCGTCTACCAAATCCACTTACAAGGCTTTGGTCTGGCCGAGGCTATAGTAGAAGACACTTGCCCAAGGTGCCACGCAGTGGGACTGAACCCAGAACCATGTGGCTGGTAAGCAAGCTACTTACCACACAGCCACTCCTGCGCATATAAAAGTTACCTTCTGAGGCCATGCCTCAGAATGTAATTTTACCTTTTACCAGTTGAGAGGGTCCACATGGCTACCCACATTACAGAAGCGATGGGTGGGAATGATAAGGGTGGAGATGGAAAGAGAAATAAAGATGATGAAGATGAGGCATCAGGGTGAGTTCTGGGTGGCATGGGGGTAGAGGAACAGAACTGGAGATTGGGTAGAGGTAACATAAACATAAAGAGAGTGTAAAAGAACAATTTAATCTAATTTATTCTTCCTGGACTGCTTGCCCTCACTAAATACAGATTCAAACCCTCGCAGGTTCCTGTGAATTGTTTTGTTTCCTTCCTTCAATGTATTCGGGGTTTTTTTGTTTTGCAGTTGGCACAAGTTCATCTCGTTCCTAGAACGTGTGCAACCGATCCACACCGGACTCAGGATTCCTTCCAGCAAAAGGCCACTGGAGTACGCTAAGAACTACCTGGCACCGTTACCAAACTGGCCAAAAGCTACACAGTCGCCTAGGGATGTAACGCAAAAGGTGTTGCCAACAAGAGAACAGGTGAGAGGGTTTTCAACCCCTTAGCATTCAGACTACTCTATCAAACGTGACCCTTATTTATTCACATTGCTTTTAATTAACCCTGGATTATCTCACAGCTTGGAGATTTCAATAATGTGATTGTTTATTTTTAGAATGACATTGTAGGGTAGGTGTGAGAGGCTGGATCTGGCCAGTTTGACCATAAAAGAAGTAGAATATTTGGTCCCTGGATATGGCTGGTTTACACACTAAAGGGTTAATGACAGTAGGGAGCTAGATATTTAGCTGTTACATTGTGTAAGGTTAAGTGACTACATAGTAGCTCCCTCATTGGTCCCTATTTTAACCCTTTAGGGTTCAGATTATTCCGTCAAATGTAATGACCCATCCTTGTTTTCTTTGTATCGTCTATCTGGATGTTTTGTTGTCCCTTTTTTTGTATCATCTAACTGTTTGGATGTTTTGCATTCTTGTCCCATTTTGTATTTAATATATAGAAAGATATAGCAACGTACGTACACTTTGGTCTCTTATATATATATATATATATATATATATATATATATTGGCACGTAAAAAACACCATCCGAGCATGGCCATTCGCCAGCCTCGTCTGGCACCTGTGCAGGTGGCACATAAAAACCACCCACTACACTCTCGGAGTGGTTGGTGTTAGGAAGTGCATCCAGCCATAGAAACACTGCCAGATCTGACTGGCCTGGTGCAGCCTTCGGGCTTCCCAGACCCCCGGTTGAAACGTCCAACCCATGCTAGAATGGAAAGCAGACGGTAAATGATGATGATGTTTATATATATATATATTCCACAAAGTAAGTTAGGGGGTGTGGATCCAACCCACTAAGGGATAATACTTATCCAATATACTGTTGGCATAAGACCCAAATTCTTAATACACAAGTGTTGTTTTTAATTGCAATGCAATAAACTCACTTATTGTATTAGATGGGTGAAGGTAAAGAAATATTTTACCAGTAATTTATAATACAAATAAGAAAATGGAGAAACAATTTAGTGTGTTCATCAACTTTCGGATATTAGAATGTTGAATTATTTATTCATTTAACAAAAATGAGAAGCTTAATAACATATATATATACATTAAAATTCAATGCATCTAAGATAAGAATACAAGTAGTTATTAAAAAACATGAATATAAAGTATTAAAATCACTTACAGCTGTTTCAGCCTATGGAAATTAGTAACTCATTGTGCCTATATAAGTCAAGTGTAATGAAGTGGTAGGCAATTGACAATGAGGTACTTATATATATCCTTAGGCCTCGTCAGAGATTATAAAGTACAGTCAAAAGTATAAATATATATATGAAACAAAAAACATGCACAATTTAATATAGATAGATCGTTAGCCACTACACACATTTTTTTTTCTCTCCTTGTTTCTTTCTGTGTATCTTTCTGTAGAAGAGCATAGGCTCGAAACATAAAAGACTTTTTCTATTCCTGAGCACTATAATAATACATCTGATTGTTTTGTACACCACCTGTCTTCATCTTGTTTATTTTCATAAACTTTCCCTTTATATATATATACAAGATAAGAAAATGGAGAAATACATCTAAATCAAATATCAATTACCAGTATATTGGATACACGTTATCCCATAGAGGGTTGCATTTACAACCCCTATCTCAATTGTATATATATATATATATATATATATATATATATACATAAACATATATATACACATATACATTTGTCAGACTGTTCTTGCCTAACAATTTGTTGGTCCGTGTTCTCTTTGTAGTCTCTCTTAGCTGCCGGCTTACCCTCAAACAAACGAATGGACGGAAACAGGGAAAGAAACACCCCACAACATCAGAAAGACGAAGATAAATCACGGCTGAAAGATGGTGAACAAATGGCTAGGGGTTTGTCCCCTAATTACGGTGACAGGTGTACAGTAAGTTTATGTTTTGCTTAGTTCGATTGATCAGTGCGGGAGAATAAAGCTTGATGAGTGGTTGAAAAGACTGACGAGTAATGGAACAGACCTGAGTTCAATATCTACCTCTTGCAGTTTACCATATATCTATGGCAATACACTATATTCTACATTACCTCAGTTTACCTAAGGGATGGGGGGAACGGTACTTGTGAGAGACTGGTGTCCTATCCAGGTGGAGGTTTATCTCTCATCTTCCCTTCTGTTACCATACCTCAGCTAGCTATTGTAGGGAACAGGAACCAGATCATATAATACATGTGCATGTGTGTGTATGACAGTGGGGTAGTTTGAATCATATCTTGCTACTCTTTCTACCAGGTCTAGCTACCATGTAGAGGTCTCCCTCATTGGCTCATACATACAAATACGCATAGATAAGACAGTAGGGTGTGATTTGAGGAAGATTTGGCTGCTATTTCTACCAGGTCATCCTACCATGTAGAGGACTCCCTCATTGGCTCATACATACATATACACATAGATAAGATAGTAGGGTGTGATTTGAGGGAGATTTGGCTGCTATTTCTACCGGGTCTAGCCACCATGTAGAGGACTCCCTCATTGGCTCATACATACATAGATAAGACAGTAGGGTGTGATTTGAGGGAGATTTGGCTGCTATTTCTACCGGGTCTAGCCACCATGTAGAGGACTCCCTCATTGGCTCATACATACATAGATAAGACAGTAGGGTGTGATTTGAGGGAGATTTGGCTGCTATTTCTACCAGGTCTAGCTACCATGTGGAGGTCTCCCTCATTGGCTCATACATACATATATACATAGATAAGAGAGTAGGGTGTGATTTGAGGGAGATTTATCATGCTGCCCCAATCCATATATGGGACCCAGATATTCTAGCCTCTGCTATGTTTAATTCTGGACCCTTTTTTCCTACAACAGGACCCCATGGGGACACTGAAAGCACAGACAGGGATCATTGCTGACGATGGAAGTTGGTTTGACAGGTTTATGAAACTGGCCAACAGACTTTATGCTCAAGACTCGGACCATGCAGGTACAGTATGTGTGTGTGTGTGTGCATGTGAGCGTGTAAGTGTGTGTGTGTGCGTGTGTGTGTTTGTCCCCCCAACATCGTTTGACAACCAATGCTGGTGTGTTTACGTCCCAGTAACTTAGTGGTTCGGCAGAAGAGACCAATAGAATAAGTACTAGGCTTACAAAGAATAAGTCCTACAGTCGATTTGCTCGACTAAAGGCAGTGCTCCAGCATGGCCGCAGTCGAATGACTGAAACAAGTAAAATAATAAAAGAATATATATATATATATATATATATATATATATAGGCGCAGGAGTGGCTGTGTGGTAAGTAGCTTGTTTACCAACCACATGGTACCGGGTTCAGTCCCACTGCATGGCACCTTGGGCAAGTGTCTTCTACTATAGCCTCGGGCCGACCAAAGCCTTGTGAGTGGATTTGGTAGACGGAAACTGAAAGAAGCCTGTCGTATATATGTATATATATATACGTATGTGTTTGTGTGTCTGTGTTTGTCCCCCTAGCATTGCTTGACAACTGATGCTGGTGTGTTTATGTCCCCGTCACTTAGCGGTTCGGCAAATGAGACCGATAGAATAAGTACTGGGCTTACAAAGAATAAGTCCTGGGGTCGATTTCCTCGACTAAAGGCAGTGCTCCAGCATGGCCGCAGTCAAATGACTGAAACAAGTAAAAGAATATAGATATACATATTGGGTCCTCCCATAAATGATGCAGTTTTTTGCATGAACCAAAAGTCAGAGGGGGGGGGAATGGGATAAACTACCTGCATCATCAACTTGCTAGAAAAGCAGGTAGTAATTTTACCTGGTGCTTATTCTTAGTGCAAGTTTTGAAGAGTGCAGTTCGATTTTAACAGTTTTTTTCTCATCTCCGTCTCCTTCCTTCTCTAACATATTTCTCTCTTTTTATCTCTTTTTCCAAACTGCCCCCCGGCTTACCCGCCGACACAGGTTTCCTCCCCCTCGACGACGTCTGGAGCCTTGTCCACGCCAGCAACAGCAAATACAACCTGGGGCTGCCGGAGCTGAAGATTGAACACGCAATCGCCGAATCACTGGACCACAATCAAGTCAACCTGCATAGCATGTTGAAGCAGCTGGGAGGAATACCGAGTTGAGGGTCAACGAACATCTCGTCTCCACCCACGACCACCACTGCTGCCGCTGCCGTCACCCTTTGAATCAGTGGAGGTGGGGGTTGGTGAGAGGGGGGAGGGGTGGAGCAGTGAGATAATGTGGTGTTGTTATTGTTGTTGTTGTTGATGCTGACTTATAGGAGTGAATGACCCCTGGAGGGGGAAAAAAGGATTGAGTGCATGTGTGTGTGTGAGAAACCATATACATACATGAGTGTGTGTGTGAGTGTATATATGTGCATGTGTGTGTGAGTATATGTATGTATGAGTGTGTGTGAGAAAGTATATGTGTGTGTGCATGTGTGTGTATGTTATTGGGATTGAGTGAGGGCATGAGGTTAACTGAATGAATGTGAGTGGTGAGTGAGAGTGAGAGTGAGTGTGACTGAGTGAGTGTTAGTATGAGTCAGTGAATGTAGGAGCATTTCGTGAGTGTACCTCAAAGTAGACTTGCAAACACAGATGGACAACTTAATTTTGATATACTTTCATGAAGTAACAGCATGTTAGCGTCCTCATCACCACCACAGACATCAGTATCCAGTTTCATTTCCATCTCAGATATCAAACCCATTCCACATTCCATCTCTACTCTCTCCTGTCACATCATCCCCCACTCTTCTTCCTTTACTCCTCACAAAATCAAACCTTTCGAGTTATTACCCTATTCCACCTTTTTCCAACACATGACAACCTACAGTTGTCAACCAACAGCTGTCAAACAGCAATTGTCAATTTCCAGCTGTCAACTAACAGCTGTTGTCTGACAGTTGTCAAATGGCAATTGTCAATTTCCAGCTGTTGTCCAACAGTTGTCAACCAACAGCAATTGTCAATCATCAGCTGCTAGCTAGCATTTGTCAATCAACCGCTGCCAACCAGCAGTTGTCAATCAAGAGCTGTCAACCAACAGTAGTCACTCTGCAGTTGTCAATGAACAGCTGTCAACCAATGGATATCCTATTACTCTCAACCTACAGATCTCTTGCAGATATCAACAAGATATGTCCTACTGGTGTCAACTTATAGATGTCCTGCAGATGTCAACCTGCAGATGTTCAACTGACATCAGCATCCAAAAGTCAGCCTATTAATGAACTAAAATTGTCAATCTATAGACATCAAGAGACACTGTCCTACCAACATCAACCTACAGATGTGAACTATAGATATCCTGCAGATCTCCAACAGATATCACATAACAGATCTTCTAGAGATATCAGACTAAAGATTTCTTTCAGACCTACTCAGACGCAAGACATTCTATTGCGCTGTGGCACCATCTTACAGCCAGATGGACTGAACTGTTGATGGTTAAGCGTCCCCTTAAACTTGATCCTTATTTGATTAACACTGTGACAAACCCCTACCAACACCATGAGAGGCTTCTTATCCTATCCATCCCTGCCACTCCATAATAAAATATTTCCAGTTCCTAAACATTGTCCTTTTATAAGAAAAAAGAAAAAAAACTGTGGAGGAGGGTTAAGCCTGTTACACACGTGAGAATGGATGTTATATATATATATATATATATATATGTGTGTGTGTGTGTGTGTATATGTGTACATATGATGTATATATATATATATATATATATATAATATATATATATATATATATACATAATATATATATATATATGTGTGTGTGTATATGTACATATATGTGTGTGTATATATGTATACATGAGTGTGTGTATATGTATGTAATGATGTGTGTGTGTGTGTATATATATATATATACAGATGGAATGTGTGTGTGTGTGTATATATATATATACAGATGGAATGTGCAAAGTCATGGGTATGCAACTGGTGAATAGTCACATGGACATATTACCATAAGTCAAGCTTCCTTTGGGAGCAAACACTGGCGGCACCGTTTGTCAGTTTTCCGCCCCGATGAAGGAAGTTGGATTTATGGTACCATCTCTATGTGAGTATTTAATGACACACCACAACTGTGAAATTTTTTGATGAAATACTGAGGAAATGTGCTGCTGGCTTACTGAAACACGTGTATAGTAATGCATAAATGTACACACACATATAGCTATATATGTGTATGAGTGTATGTATGTATGTTTGTGTGTAAGTATGTATGTATTTTAATAAAATTGTTCACTTTTCAATGACATGTTTGTTTTGTTTTCATTCTGTGACCCCTTAAGGTCTTTCATTCATTAGAGGAGGAGAAGAACACACACCAGCTTCAATGTGGTCCCTCAACTTGCTAGATACAATAGGCAAGTTTTGCTTAACCCTTTAGTGTCCGCATTATTCTGCCAAAATTAATCCTTTTTTATCCACATTGTTTTGAACTAATCTCGCATTATCTTGTAGCTATGAGATTTTGATGAGGTAACTTAATTTTTAAGACGATATTGTAGGGTTGGTGTGAGAGACCAGATCTGGCCAGTTTGCACATAAAACAGGTAGAATACTTTTGGCCGGATATGGCCGGTTTAAATCACATCCCACTGAGTTAAAATGTATGACACACTAGATAATGTAGTCTTAGATACACTATGCCTGAATCAAAGATGGGACGGTAATGGCTGGAACATTAACCCTTTAGTGATCGCATTATTCTGCCAAAATTAATACTATTTTTATCCACATCGTTTTGAACTAATCATGCATTATCTTGTAGCTATGAGATTTTGATGAGGAAGCTGTTAATCTTTAAGACGATATTGTAGGGTTGGTGTGAGAGACCAGATCTGGCCAGTTTGAACATAAAACAGGCAGAATACTTTTGGCCGGATATGGCCGGTTTAACCCTTTAGTATTTAAACCGGCCAAAAGTATTCTGCCTGTTTTATGTTCAAACTGACCAAATCCAGGCTCTCACACCTACCCTACAATGTTATTCTACATTAAGTAATTACACCATCAAGATCTTGAAGATATAAGATAATGCATGATTAATTCAAATCAATAAGCATTATGTTTGATAGAATAATCTGAACACTAAAGGGTTAAATGCTAAATGGTTAAGGCAGCAAGCTGGCAGAAACGTTAGCACACTGGGTGAAATGCTTAGCAGTATTTCATCTGCCACTGTGTTCTGAGTTCAAATTCCATGTTATCTGTATAACACATACCACACACACATTTAATCATTTAAGATGCTTTTTATTACCGTAAATCCTCAAGTATACTCTGCTCTTGAGTATAATATGCAGGGGATTTTTAAGGGGCTGTACCTCTGGAAAACCTAAACTTTGTGTATAATACGCACTCCTTCTCTAACTTGAGTCAAGGAGGTCTATATAACGTTCTTCGTTTGTAAAAATGTATACGGTAACGTTATTATTATCATTGTATATATAACATAATGCAAACGTGTAGCTTTTTTGTGCATTTTGTTTGCAGGAAATAACAGTAATAACGTTTAATAAATGTTGCTTACTGCAAATTATGGATGCCCCTAGGCATCACAGAGTGGAACTGAACCTGGAAGCAAGTGGTTCGGAAACAAACTTCTTGAGAGAGAGAAAGAGACAGACAGAGACAAAGAGAGAGGGTAAGAGGGGGAGCGAGAAAAAGAGAGACAGACAGACACAGAGAGAGAGTGAGAGAGACAGACAGAGAGAAAGAGAGAGTGAGAGAGACAGACAGAGAGAAAGAGAGAGTGAGAGAGACAGACAGAGAGAAAGAGAGAGAGAGAGAGAAAGAGAGAGAGAGAGAAAGAGAGAGAGAGACAGAGAGAGAGAGACAGACAGAGACAGAGAGAGAGGGTAAGAGGGGGAGCGAGAAAAAGAGAGAGACAGACAGACACAGAGAGAGAGTGAGAGAGACAGACAGAGAGAAAGAGAGAGTGAGAGAGACAGACAGAGAGAAAGAGAGAGTGAGAGAGACAGACAGAGAGAAAGAGAGAGTGAGAGAGACAGACAGAGAGAAAGAGAGAGAGAGAGAGAAAGAGAGAGAGAGAGAGAAAGAGACAGAGAGAGAGAGACAGACAGAGACAAAGAGAGAGGGTAAGAGGGGGAGCGAGGGAGGGAGCGACAGACAAGAGACAGAAGGGGAGAAGGAGAGAAGAAAAGACGTGACAGGAACAGAAGACAAAAGAGGAAAGGGAGAGTGAAAACAAGAAAAAGGGAGAGACAGACAGAAAGAGAGAGAGTGAGAGAGAGAAGACAGAGAGAAGAGAAGAGTGAGAGGAGACAGACAGAGAGAAAGAGAAGAGGAGTGAGAGAGAGGACAGACAGAGAGAAAGAGGAGAGAGAGAGAAAGAGGAGAGAGAGGAGGGAAGAGGAGAGAGAGAGAGAGAGAGAGAGAGAAAGAGACAGGAGAGGAGAGAGGACAGAAGAGAAGAGAGAGAGGTAAGAGGGGGGGGGGGGAAAGAAGGAGAAAGAGAGAGGGAGAAGAGAGAGAGGAAAGAGAGAGAGAAAAGAGAGAGACAGGGGAAAAAAAGAGAGAGACAGACAGAGAGAAAGAGAGAGTGAGAGAGAAGACAGAGAGAAAGAGAGAGTGAGAGAGACAGACAGAGAGAAAGAGAGAGTGAGAGAGACAGACAGAGAGAAAGAGAGAGAGAGAGAGAAAGAGACAGAGAGAGAGAGACAGACAGAGACAGAGAGAGAGAGAGAAAGAGAGCAAGAGAAGGTCAATAAAAGAAGACAACACCAAATTAATTAACCTTAATTAATGCAACACAAAAAAGGTGAGAATAACCAACGAAAAGCATCAAATGTTTTAAACTGATTGTTTGTTTTTTTTATTTCAACTAAGATTCATTTATTATTGTTATAATAAAATCGCCCTTGTGGCTAATAAAGAAAGAATTATTATTATTATTATTATTATTATTATCATCATTATTTATTTCATTATATAATAGACGTTTAAAAGCGTTAGACCAAATGACGCCTTCAGTGAGGAGGGGGGGGAATGGAGGAGGAGCCGGAATGGGGGCGGGGAGAGATGGGTGTGGCTTACCACACACACACACACACAGTTCACAAAACAATGTTTATACTATACATATACACACACACACACAGGCTCGGTGACTAAAGATTGATATATTGACAGAAGTGAGGGCGGGGGGAAAGTGGTGGGATATGATTGGGGGGGGGGGAGGGAGGTTACCTGTGATTGGGGAAGGAGGGAAGGGGAAAAAATGATAAAGCGGGATTTAGGGCTGCACATAGATACACGTGACGGGCGGACACATACATACACACACACACCCTTGCACGGGAACTGGGGTCCCTTCGGGGGGGGAGAGATGAAAGTGGAAGAGGCACAGAGACGGATCACATAGCGACAGCGGTGTCCCTTGAGAGATGTAAATAGAAGGGAGACACACATACACACAGCAACTGGGTCCCTTTGTAGAAAGAAGTGGAGAGGACACACGGACAGACCACATAGCAACTATGTCCCTTGAGGACACACACACACATAGCAACTGGGTCCCTTTGTTGAGAGAACTGGAGAGGACACACGGACAGACCACATAGCAACTATGTCCCTTGAGGACACACACACACATACACACAGCAACTGGGTCCCTTTGTAGAGAGAAGTGGAGAGGACACACGGACCACATAGCAACTGTGTCCCTTGAGGACACACACACACACACACAGCAACTGGGTCCCTTTGTAGAGAGAAGTGGAGAGGACACACAGACCACATAGCAACTATGTCCCTTGAGGACACATACACACACAACCACACACAGCACCTGGGTCCCTTTGTAGAGAGAACTGGAGAGGACACTGGACAAGACCACATGCAACTATGTCCCTTGAGGGGACACACACACACAGGAACACGTGACAGAGGAGTTATCAGATCTATGTGTGATGACAATGTGTCTAACGATGACAGCTAGGGGTCACATACCCCTAGCACAGAGACACAAACACAAGGAAGATGTGTCTGGGAGTGAGTGGCAGGACATTGATGAGCCGGGTACTCATGTATCCGGGGTACATGCAGAGACATACCTATATTTCTGCACACACACACACACACACACATATTCGAAAGGCTTCTGTTAGTTTCCAAAGACACATGCCTTTATAAATGGCTAACAGAGGACCTGTGTTAAAGTGCTCGGATAACAAGTGGGATGGGCACTCTTGGTGACTGTTGTGGAAGGACACAGAGTAAAACAACA
>NC_043026.1:6268443-6360943 GCF_006345805.1 Octopus sinensis
GCGGACACATACATACACACACACACCCTTGCACGGGAACTGGGGTCCCTTCGGGGGGGGAGAGATGAAAGTGGAAGAGGCACAGAGACGGATCACATAGCGACAGCGGTGTCCCTTGAGAGATGTAAATAGAAGGGAGACACACATACACACAGCAACTGGGTCCCTTTGTAGAAAGAAGTGGAGAGGACACACGGACAGACCACATAGCAACTATGTCCCTTGAGGACACACACACACATAGCAACTGGGTCCCTTGTTGAGAGAACTGGAGAGGACACACGGACAGACCACATAGCAACTATGTCCCTTGAGGACACACACCACATACACATCAACTGGGTCCCTTTGTAGAGAGAAGTGGAAGGACACACGACCACATAGCAACTGTGTCCCTTGAGGACACCACACACACACACACAGCAACTGGGTCCCTTTGTAGAGAGAAGTGGAGAGGACACACAGACCACATAGCAACTATGTCCCTTGAGGACACATACACACACACACACACAGCAACTGGGTCCCTTTGTAGAGAGAACTGGAGAGGACACATGGACAGACCACATAGCAACTATGTCCCTTGAGGGGACACACACACACAGGAACACGTGACAGAGGAGTTATCAGATCTATGTGTGATGACAATGTGTCTAACGATGACAGCTAGGGGTCACATACCCCTAGCACAGAGACACAAACACAAGGAAGATGTGTCTGGGAGTGAGTGGCAGGACATTGATGAGCCGGGTACTCATGTATCCGGGGTACATGCAGAGACATACCTATATTTCTGCACACACACACACACACACACATATTCGAAAGGCTTCTGTTAGTTTCCAAAGACACATGCCTTTATAAATGGCTAACAGAGGACCTGTGTTAAAAGTGCCTCGGATAACAAGTGGGATGGCACTCTTGGTGACTGTTGTGGAAGGACACAGAGTAAAACAACACACACACACACACACACTCTCTCTCTCTCTCTCTCTTCCGCTTGTAGTTCTTGCAGATAATTCACACACACGACTGTGTAGATGCGCGTGTGTGTGTGTGTGTGTGTATAACTTGACCTCGTTTGAACTGGCTTCAGTTTGTGGTCATGCTGGGGCACCACCTGGAAGAATATATACACATATATTTTACATATATAATATATATATTATATATATATATTTAGATATATATAATATATATATATATATAGATATATTATATATATATATTATATATATATATATATATATATATATCAATATATATAGTAATTGTATAGATATATATTACATATATTATAATATATATCTATATATTATATATATATATATATATATATAATATATATATATCATATCTATATATCTATATATATATATATATTATATATATATATAAATGCTGTGCTTGAGGAGACCTATTGAGTCAAGTACATCAACATCAAAATAAAAATCAAATGGAAATTGTAGTTGTGATACCTGTGTCGGTGGCACGTAAAAAGCACCCACTACACTCACGGAGTGGTTTGGCGTTAGGAAGGGCATCCAGCTGTAGAAACTCTGCCAGATCAGACTGAGCCTCGTGGCAGCCTCCTGGCTTCCCAGACCCCAGTCGAACCGTCCACCCTGCTAGCATGGAAAACGGACGTTAAACGATGATGGTACACACACACACATAATATATATATATATATAGATATATATATATACACACAAGATATATATATATATACACACACACACTCGCACATACAAACATATATACATACGTGAGCCAAGACGACCTGGGTGTGATTTCATTCACCCAAATCTTATAATGTCACAAGGCATTTTAGCTGATGCTCCACCGATTCACATATCTTCCATTCAATGAGATTATGTTGGTGTATGTATGCATGTATGTATGTGTGTGTGTGTGTGTGTGTGTGTGTGATTTAATTAGTGAAATAACGGACAAACGGATGCGAAGACACGAGTTGTTCTCAGAGTCGCTGTGTGGATAAAGGCGGCGATACACGGTTTGTGTGTGTGTATGAGTGTGTGTGTGTGCGTGTGTGTGTGTGGGTAATGGCAGTGGTGGTGGCGGGTGGTGGTGGTGGTGGTGGCAGTGACACGGAGTGTGTGTGAGCTGACGGAGTAAAAGGAATTATGGGTGAAACGAGATACTCATTAGTAATTAGAGTCTGTTTCATGGAGAGAGAGAGAGAGAGAGAGATGAATGAGATTAAATCACACACGCATATATATGAGCATGTATATATACATACATACATATATGTATATATTACATAACATACATACATACATATATAATATAATTACATATATATACATACATACATATATATACATACATACATTATATATACATACATACATATATACTTAATACATATATATATACATACATATATATATACATACATATATATATAATATATATATATATATATATATAAACATACATACACACACACATATGCATGTAAATGAACACACATGAATTGTTATAGACACATACATACACACATATATACATGCATATGTATGGTAGAATCAAACTGTATGTATGCAAGTGTGAATGTTTACTATAACTATACATATGCGAGTGTATATGCGCATACACACATATACACCCATGATCTAACCACCTGTGTATAGTGCCAATGCAGATATGTACGCACACACACACACACCATCACTTGCATATAAGTGTTTATACACATACATACACATGCATATATTTACACACACACACACACACATATACTGATATATACATACATATACTTATATATACATATATATACTTATATATACATATATATACTTATATATACATATATATACTTATATATACATATACACTTATATATTAAAAACATTACGTTATATAATTAGGGTTCAGTAAAATAATTTACTTTACCACACACTGACCTTTTAGAAATAGCAGCCAAAAAAATCTTACCTCTTTCTTCTACTATAAGAAAAATCTCCCAAACAATGTATACTCAAAAATAATTCAAAAATAATTCATTTTTGAGTATACATTGTCTGGGAGATTTTTCTTATAGTAGAGGAAATAGCTAAGATTTTTTAGCTGCTATTTCTAAAAGTTCGGTATGTGGTAAAGTAAATTATTTTAATGAACCCTAATTATATAACGTAATGTTTTAAATATACCGTAAATGGTCCTCTTACATACTGAACACTACTTGGTAAAATTGATAATTAATAATTAATTAATTTTACCTTTTATTATTGATATACACTTATATATATATATATATATATAATATATATATATATAATATTAATTAAGGGGTGGAAATGATACTTATCAATTAAGACCAGTGGTCTAGCATATTAAAAAAGAATCCGAAGATTAAAATATTTATATATACCAATTAAGGTATATATAATTAATTGGTATATATATATATATACATACATATATATACATAGGCATGAATCCACGTGTACGCACACCATATGTCACTGGTCCGTGTGGTCAGGTTGAAGGAGGGGGGGAGTCACAGACAGACAAGACAAACAGAAAGCTAAATGTGTAGATGGCCCAGGAGGGGTACGCTATACACACTGTACGCACGAGCAGGGTGTATATATGTAACAACATCGAGCCGAGTGCATGTATGTAGACGTGGGTGTATGTGATCGCATAGGTGTGCCTCTGTGCGCTTACATGCGTGCGTATGTCGTGTATGTATGCGAGTTAACCATCCTTGCAGACATCATCACAAACAGACACACGGACAGACGGACAGTTTTGTCATCAGTAGTAGTTGCTACGGTAACCGCCACGGTAACCAGAGTTCCCACCGTAGTTTCCCCGTCCCCCGCGGTTGTTGCGCCAGTTGGGATCGAAACCGCGGTTCGGCGGTCCCCCGCCTCCTCCTCCTCCTCGGTTGCGCTGGTCGTAAGACTTCGGTCCTCTGTAGTCTCTACTGCCACCATATTGTCCTGGGTTCGGCCCTCGATAGTCTGGGCCTGGGCCACCGTACTGGTTACTGCCTCGCTGGCTGTGGGCATTACGACTGAAACAGATGGAAACAAACACGGACACATTAGCATCATCATCATCATCATCAACATTACAAAACCCCACCACTGGGTTTTACCATCCTTAAAGACCCCCCCCCCCCCCCAGTGATAATACTCTCTTAATTCTTTTACTTGTTTCAGTAATTTGACTGCGGCCATGCTGGAGCACCGCCTTTAGTCGAGCAAATCGACCCCAGGACTTATTCTTTTGTAAGCCCAGTACTTATTCTATCGGTCTCTTTTGCCGAACCGCTACGTGACGGGGGACGTAAACACACCAGCATCGGTTGTCAAGCAATGCTAGGGGGACAAACACAGACACACATATATACATATATACGACAGGCTTCTTCCAGTTCCGTCTACCAAATCACTACAAGGCATGGTCGGCCGGGCGGGCTATAGCAGAAGACACTTGCCCAAGATGCCACGCAGTGGGACTGAACCCAGAACCATGTGGTTGGTAAGCAAGCTACTTACCACACAGCCACTCCTGCGCCTATATATACATATATACGATGGGCTTCTTTCAGTTTCCATCTACCAAATCCACTCACAAGGTTTTGGTCGTCCCGAGGCTATAGTAGAAGACACTTGCCCAAGGTGCCACGCAGTGGGACTGAACCCGGAACCATGTGGTTGGTAAGCAAGCTACTTACCACACAGCCACTCCTGCACCTATTTGTATTTTATATTTTTCTTTCCAAAATTTTCGTTGCTAAATTTAATAAAGACAAAAGTCGTCAATTTACTTTATTCATTGCAAGTTAACGACTTCCCTCAGCTTGACGAGATCTCGTTTTATTTTAATAACCATGTGGAATATAATTACTGCCATGGGTTAAATTGAGTTGGTTGATTAATTAGCGCACCCCCCCCCCACCAAAAAAAACCTTGCATCTCTTTCAACATGTCCAGTGTCCCTTTTGAGGGTGGGTACCACTCATGCTGAGAACGTCTGCCCTGGAGAGTGGAAACATTAGTGATAGAAAGAGAGAGAGAGAGAGAGAGTGGGAGAGAGATAGACAGACACAAAGAGAGAGAGAAAGAGAGAGAGACAGATAGACAGACACAAAGAGAGAGAGAGAGAGAGACAGACACAAAGAGAGAGAGAGAGAGAGAGATAGAGAGAGAGAGATAGAGACAGACAGACAGACAGACACAAAGAGAGAGAGTGGGAGACAGATAGACAGACACAAAGAGAGAGAGAGAGACAGAGAGACAGATAGACACAAAGAGAGAGAGTGGGAGACAGATAGACAGACACAAAGAGAGAGAGAGAGAGAAAGAGAGAGAGAGGAAGAGAGAGAGGAGAGTGTGAGAGAGATAGACAGACACAAGAGAGAGAGAGAGAGAGGCAGAGAGAAAGAGAGAGGAGAGTGGGAGACAGATAGACAGACACAAAGAGAGAGAAAGAGAGAGAGACAGATAGACAGACACAAAGAGAGAGAGAGAGACAGACACAAAGAGAGAGAGAGAGAGAGAGACAGACAGACAGACAGACACAAAGAGAGAGAGAGAGAGAAAGAGAGAGAGAGGAAAAGAGAGAGGAGAGTGTGAGACAGATAGACTGACACAAAGAGAGAGAGACAGAGAGAGAGACAGATAGACAGACACAAAGAGAGAGAGAGAGACAGAGACAGAGAGACAGACAGATAGACACAAAGAGAGAGAGAGAGACAGACACAAAGAGAGAGAGAGAGAGAGGCAGATAGACAGACACAAAGAGAGAGAGTGTGAGACAGATAGACAGACACAAAGAGAGAGAGAGAGAGACAGATAGACAGACACAAAGAGAGAGAGAGACAAAGAGAGAGAGGGGTGTGTGGAGGTTGTCTTACTTGTCATAGCCTGAAGAATATTTCCTGTCACCAAAGTCGTCTCGAGGGTGATAGAGCCTGTCACTAGCAGCCTGGCTACGATAGTCACTATCATACATGGAACGGTCACGGTGATGCTGGCTGTGGTCCCGGGACATCTCAGGCCGACTCTTCTGGTAGGGACGACTGTCATAGCTGTGGCCGCCGCCGCCGCTGCTCTCTCTCCGGCCGTCGTCGTGGCCACCACCCGACGATGACATCTTCTTCTGCTGATGCTGCTGCTGGGAGCTGCTGGACGACAGGGATGGGGACGAGGAAGAGACCGACGACGGCGTCGTCGTCTTGTCTGGGGCCCCAGGACTTTCGGCTGGCGTAGAGGCTGAGAAGCCACGTACCTCGACCTGCAAAAAAAGAGTCATGACCTTTAACACCTCCATCACAATCATCATCATCATCAACACTATACCACCTCTACCCACCACGCCACTCCCATCACCACCACCCCCACCACTACCACAACTACCTATTTCTTTACTACCCACAAGGGGCTAAACACAGAGGGGACAAACAAGGACAGTGCGTAACTGGTACTTATTTAATCGACCCCGAAAGGATGAAAGGCAAAGTCGACCTCGGCGGAATTTGAACTCAGAACGTAGCAGCAGGCGAAATACCTATTTCTTTACTACCCACAAGGGGCTAAACACAGAGAGGACAAACGGATTAAGTCGATTATATCGACCCCAGTGTGTAACTGGTACTTATTTAATCGACCCCGAAAGGATGAAAGGCAAAGTCAACCTCGGTGGAATTTGAACTCAGAACGTAGCAGCAGGCGAAATACCGCTAAGCATTTCGCCCAGCGTGCTAACGCTTCTGCCAGCTCGCCGCCTTAATAATAGTAATGATAATAACAATAATGCAATACCAGGTAGTGGCTCTCATGGCTTCTGATCTTAAATGATTAGAAGTGTTATCATGTACATTGTTCTGTCTTGGTATAAAAGATGGGCTACAGCAAACTTTCTGCTCAATACCACAGATTTGCTTGTCAGTTGTTTGACCGTAACCAGTTGAGCATGTCCCTTAGTGGCTGACGATATGTGCATCTCTGATCACAAGCAGAATTAGTAGGGGAGCATCATAACCATGTGTTGAGAGGGATTCTTTGGGGTTTGAATAATTCACCTCTGGAAACATGGGTGTTTCATTCAACATCCTTAAACAACCCTTATTTAGGGACCTTTTGAGCAGGATGGCTTACTCGACCAGAAGAAAATTCTAACTGGGCCCCACCTGCAAGGTCATGTGCTGTTTATCTTGATATGAGATCACCATGTCACGCACATATGGTTGTGATGCATGTGCCTGGTGTACCCTTATCAGACGAGTAGTCATGATGGGTATACTGGGCTTCGTATATTTGTACCCCAGTGTCACTTTGATGGCATGAACTGCTCTCTCTCACTCAATAATTATAATAATAATGATAATAATAATAATAATAATGATAACTACCACCATCACCACTACTACTACTACTACTACTACTACTACTACTACTTCTGCCACCACCATCTGCAACTCCACAATTTACGACTAAGGCTTTTGATAACTAACGCACAAAGCCAGCAATGTGACCCAGGGTTAAACACCACCACCACCACCACCAACAACATCACGAAAATCTCTCACCTTTTTGGTAGGCGTTATAACCGAGGTTTGGCCCTCGTGCTTTGCCGATCGACTCTCCTCGGCTACTGCTCTAGAGGTGGTTTTGCTCCGACTCGTGTCCGCCGACTTCAAAGAGTCTCGTTTGGCCTCGGCCGAGTGCGACACGACACTCTTCGGAGTACTCTTGCCGCTGGAGCAGTCCACGTTCGAGTGAGAGGTCGCCGACGCCATTTTGATGACTGTCACTTTGTTGTCGCCTTCTTTCTTGATGTCCTGCGCGGCACCGACCTTGGTCGCTGCTGTTGTTGTTGTGGCACCTGTTTGGCTCTTTGGTAAATGGACGTCCTTTTTCTGTTTGCTGCTGCTGTCTTCTGCTGGTTTAGCTGTTTTGTTAGGGTCCGCGGCAGTGCTGCTGTTGCTGCTCGCAGCAGGTTTGGTCTGCGTTGGTGGTGTGTTTGTTGACTGAGGTTCTGATGAGGACTTCGCTTCTGACGAGGTTTTACTAGGGGTCTCCGACGAAGACTTAGTTGGGGCATCTGACAAAGATTTGGCAGAGGTTTCTGATGATGACTTGGCTGGGGTCTCAGATGAGGATTTTTTGACAGAGGTTTCTGAAGGGGACTTGGCTGAGTCTTCTGAGAGGGACTTGGTAGGGACTTTTGACGAGGACTTTGCTGGGGCCTCTGAAGAGGTCTTGGCTGGGGCCTCCGACGAGGTCTTGGCTAGGGCCTCCACGAGGTCTTGGCTGGGGCTTTCGACGAGGTCTTGGCTGGGGCCTCCGACGAGGTCTTGGTTGGGGCTTCCGATGAGGTCTTGGCTGGGGCCTCCAACGAGGTCTTAGTTGGGACCTTCAACGAGGACTTTGCTGAGGCCTCTGACGAGGATTTGGCCGGTGACTTTGACAAAGAACTTGCTTGGGCTTCTGATGAAGGCTTTTGATTTGGTTCTGATAATTCTTTCTTTGATAATGAAGTGGATTTGGGCAGAGACTCCTCCACTGCAGATTTAGCGGGGGCCTCTGGCGAGGGTTTACTCTGTGACCCAGATGAGATCTTGGATGCACTTTCAGTTGGCTTAATGATGGATTTCTCTGAAGGACTGCTTTCTTTAATTAATGTTGTGGTCAGCTTTGTCAGTGTTTTATCCTGCATGGAACCAGCCTCTGCTAGAACACTTTCTCTTGAAGCCAACTTCGAAGGCTCTTCCTTAGATTTCGATGATATTTCTCCCGCCGCAGGTTTTTCTGCAACAGGTTTCTTTGTGCCAGGGCTACCATCGTCAGCAGTTTTCGAAGAGACAGATGCTGAACTGGATTCCTTTAACTCTGCCTTTGATACATCTTTGGTCGATTCCTTACTTTTCACAGAGAAAGGAGTCTTGGAACTTTCCGGTACAACATTGGTCTTCTCTGATTTCTTTTCTCCGTCTTCAGCAGACACAGGTTTCTTTGTCGCGGCATCACTTTTAGCAGATTCTTTCTTCAGATCCGAAGACGGTTTTTCCGCTCCGACGGACGATGACTCACCACTGACAGGCTTCAGAGGGGTTCCTTCTTTCGAACTTCCACGACTCTGATCTCCAGATTCATTGTTCTTCTTTTCAGATGCCTTAGAGAGGCCCTTTGAACTGTCATCCTTGGCCAAAATTCCTTCAGCCTTGCTGTCAGAAGGTTTATCAGCACCAGGTTTCAAACTGCTCCCCATTTTTGAAATGCCAGAATCCTTCAACTTCTGAGGCTCGGTTGACATTTTCTTCGCACCAGTTTGGTCATTCTTGGCCTTGTCTACAACTTTAGGGTCAGACGTTACTTTCGACTTCAGATCCTCTTCAGTAGACTTAACTCCTCGCGATCCTTCTTCTTTTGTTACACCTGTCCCCGTTCTAGGCAGTTTAGAAGCCACCTCATCTTTTGCCGTACCCTCCCCACGAACAGAATCTTTGGGTTTCTCTGTCTTCAGAGACTCGACTTTGGTCGTTTCTGTATCAAGTTTAGTTTTCGAGGACAAATTCTTCTTCTTGTCTGCAGAATCTGTCTGGACGTCCGACATCTTGTTGCTATCTTTCTTTGGTTCTGATTTCCCAGTCACGGCTGACTGACCGCTTGCTGAAGAGTCCTTCCCAGACTTTGAGGCATCCGCTTTCGGAATGGAAACTTTCAAACTATCGCCAGAAGATTTGGAATCGGCCGACTTGGAAATCTTATCGGGAACAGATTTTAAAACTGCCTTATCTGACGACTTCTCTGTGTCCTCTTTAAGGGGTTGTTTGGGAGTTGTTGGTCCTTGATTTAGTTGAGAGGTCCTTGTGCTATCATCACATGGCTTGCTCAAAGATTTCTTCCCCTCTTCTTTGGATTGGTTCTCAACAGACTTAGACTCAGCAGTAACAGTTGATGCCTTCAAAGATGGTTTAACAGTGTCAGAAGAATTTTCTACCTTGCTCTTGGAGTCTGGAACATTGTCTGCAGGCTTCGCCTTCAGATCTGTGCTCTTCTGCTTGGGTTCGGCTTTCTGCAGACTCTTCTTTCCACTGTCATCGGCTGGAAGTTCCTTGGAGCAATCTGCTTCCCTCTTACTTGATGCACCAGCCTCAGGTTCAGCCTTTTTCTTATCCGGAATAACCTTTTCATCTTCGTCCTTCTTTCCTTTACGACCTACAGACAGATCCACATCACTGCCACTTCCTCCTCCTCCTCGTGCTGCTCGCAACTTCTCGCAGACCTCTTGCAGCTTCTCGGCAGACTTGGACTTCCGTCCTTCAACTTCCGGCGCCTTCTTAACTCTATCCGTTTTCCCAGAATCTGATTCTCCGGCAGCCGTCTTTGTATCTTTCGTCACTGCCTCGGTCGTCTTCCCTTTCTCTTGGGGTTTCTCCTTTGATGACAAAGGACTCTCCGCTGTCCCACTTGTAACCTTAACCTCACCTTTCTTCTCCCCCTTCTCACCAATTCCGACAGATCCCTTCGTCAAATCAGCAGTAGTGGCATCATCAAACAAAGAACTTTTAACGCTTTGCTTTGAATGAGAGTCGATTCCTTGGTCAGTTATTGGTTTTTTAGCCTCTTCGGTATCAGTTCCAGACTTCAGGCCAGCTGGAGCCTCACTCTTTGCATTTTCAGTTTGTTGTGGACAGAGTTTCTTTGTGACCGGATCCAGGTTTGTGGGACCCTTCTGCTTCTCCTCGCTCGGCTCTGTGTCTGTTTCGGAATGGTTTCTCTTCCTGGTCTGCGATGTCAGGGTGGTCTCAGAAGCAGCAGTGTCACAGCTACTCTTGGAGTCTTCAGCAAGTTTATCGGCTCTCACATGTCCAGCAGGTTTGTGGTCAGACTCAGAGGCTGTGCTGTCGTGCAGTTTGACGGAATCGACGGAATCCTCTTTGTCAAGCTGTGTCTTTGACGGCTCTGATATATTGGTGTTCTCATCATCTTGGAGCATTGTGTCCTTTGCTGACCTTGGACTCTGAAAAAAGCAAAAAAAAAAAGCACAGATTTTAATAAAATGCAACAACAATGGAATAATAGAGAAAATCCCTCAACATGGTTGAACAACCAGCTCAAACATAGCAGCCAAACTTCCCTCAAAATCACACCCAACAAGCTTTTATACATCATCATCATCGTTTAACATCCATTTTCCGTGCTAGCATGGGTTGGACGGTTCGACTGAGGTCTGGGAAGCCAGGAGGCTGCACCAGGCTCCAGTTTGATCTGGCAGTGTTTCTACAGCTGGATGCCCTTCCTGACACCAACCACTCTGTGAGTGTAGTGGGTGCTTTTACATGCCAGGCGAGGCTGGCAACGGCCACCATCGGATTGGTGCATTTTACGTGCTACCGGCACGGAAGCCAGCCAAGGCGGCACTGGCATCGGCCACGATTCGGATGGTGCTTTTTACATTTTCACAATCAGTTTCCCATGAGTTACAACATAGTTTCTCGGCCCCACCCGTCTTATCTATGGACCCCTTTGATTTCTGTTTCCTCAGGTGGGCCCCCATAACTATTCCATGTTTAAAAAAAACCCTATTTTATTTTTATTAGGAATTGTATAAAAAGACAATTGTTAAAAATATTCTGCATTGTGTGGGCATTCTTTTATTTGTTTCAGTCACTTTGACTGTGGCCATGCTGGAGCATCGTCTTTAGTCGACCAAATCGACCCCAGGACTTATTCTTTTAGTCGAGCAAATCGACCCCAGGACTTATTCTTTTAGTCGAGCAAATCGACCCCAGGACTTATTCTTTGTAAGTCTAGTTACTTATTCTATCGGTCTCTCTTGTCAAACCGCTACGTTATGGGGGACGTAAACATACCAGCATCGGTTGTCACGCGATGAAGCGGGGGACAAACAGACACACAAACACACATATATATATATATATATGACAGGCTTCTTTCAGTTTCCAGCTATCAGATCCACTCACAAGGCTTTGGTCAGCCCGAGGCTATAGCAGAAGACACTTGCCCAAGATGCCACGCAGTGGGACTGAACCCGGAGCCATGTGGTTGGTAAACAAGCTACTTACCACACAGCCACTCCTGCGCCCAACCAATTTACTGCAGATAAATTTTAACAAGAAAATTTTATATGGACCCTTGATGAGAACCATTGGGTTAGAAGAATACATTATTGAGGCCCTTTTATACAGCTCGATGCCCTTCATCTTGCTAACCCTTCCTTGATTTTCAAGTAAGATTCTCTAAGGTCCTTCCAGTTGATTGGATTAACCAAACAGCCTCCTCATGAAGTTAACATGCAAGTGGTCGAGTACTCCACAGACACGTGTACCCTTAACATGGTTCTCAGGGAGATTCAGTGTGACACAGGGTGTGACAAGGCTGGCCCCATGAATTACAGGTGCAACTCATTTTTGACAGCTGAATGGACTGGGGCAACACGAAATAAAGTGTCTTGCCCAAGGAGACAATGACTTTCCAGGAATTGAACTCATGACCTTGTGATTGTGAACCAAACACCCCTAACCACTAAGCCATCAACCTTAACAATGTACAACTTATACAAAAGCAAGGAATAAGGAACTTACCTCGGCTCTCTTCTTCTCCAAGGCCGGGACACTGCAGCTGTCGTCCGAGGACCCTTCAGGGGGGTTGTCAGACGACGACACCCGACACTTGCCATCCTGGTTGCGTTCAACAAAGAAATCCTCCTCTTCCTCCTCCTCTTCTTCTTCTTCCAACTCCTCCTCTTCCTCCGCGTCTTCCTCTTCTTCTAAATCCTCCTCCTCTTCCTCCTCCTCCTCCTCCCTGGTCGTAGCCGGCACGGTGAGGTTGCTGTCAGACCCAGTCCCTGCGGTGCTGCAGCTGGCCGCGCCGCCGGTGGCATCGTCGGAGCTGCCAGTGGTGGCCGCCCCGTCGGTCTCCACATCAATGTCGGACGAGGTGAACACAGGTTCAAATGGCTCCTTCAGCATTTTAACAACTTCGGTCTTGTGGCCCCGCAGCTTGTTCTTCAGTCGATGGATGCCCTCCAGTTGGAAGTGGAGGTCACGCTGATCGGGCAGTGTTGGGAAATTGAAGATCAACTTGATCCAACCAGCGAGGTCAGCATAGCTCATGGTTGGATGCCTTTTCTTATAATAGAGCAATTCTAGGGCGAGAGCCTTCGACAGTTGCGACGCTGGCACATTCGGGCTCTCGCCCTTCTGTAACAGTTCAACGGTGATGCCCAGCTTGTCGCAGAGGGGGCCGAGATTCTTCTGCGGCTCCAAGAATGTCTCCTTTATCCAATCGACACCACCTCGTTTCAACCTGCGCCGTATTCGAGACAAGAAGTTAGAGATGTTTTCGGGAGGATCTAAGAAGAGATTCTCAAATATTCTTGGCAAGATCTTAACAAAAGTGTAGTCCTCACACGAGTAGATGTAGTCAGTGATGGCAAACCAAAAGCCATACGTGGCACAGTCTTTCTGGAGTTTCTCCCATTCTTCGGCTGTCCATTCCTCTGTTCAAAAGATACAAATAGACACTTTGTTAGTTATATATAAAAACAGGTACACAAATAAAGGTGTATACACACAAGCATACAGGGGAGGAAGCACTCCGTCGGTTAGACGACAAGGGTTCCGGTTGATCCGAATCAACGGAACAGCCTGCTCGTGAAATTAACGTGTAAGTGGCTGAGCACTCCACAGACACGTGTACCCTTAACGTAGTTCTCGGAGATATTCAGCATGACACAGAGAGTGACAAGGCCGGCCCTTTGAAATACAGGTACAACAGAAACAGGAAGTAAGAGTGAGAGAAAGTTGTGGTGAAAGAGTACAGCAGGGATCACCACCACCCCCTGCCGGAGACTCGTGGAGCTTTAGGTGTTTTCGCTCAATAAACACTCACAACGCCCGGTCTGGGAATCGAAACCACGATCCTATGACCGCGAGTCCACTGCCCTAACCACTGGGCCATTGCGCCTCCACTTGGTACACAAGCATACACATATGTATAAACACATGTATACACACACAGATACCCAAAAGTGTATACACACATATACACACACATGTATATACCTCCTTGTCTCACTGTCTGTCTCCTTTAGTTAGTGTCCACCACCCTGTCTCCCTCCTTCCCTAACCTCAGTCCCAAATCCCTGTGTCCTCCCCACCCCGTCTGTCCATCTGTCCTAACTTTTCTCTCTGTCTTCATCTTCCCTCCAGTGTCCATCCATCTGTCTATCTCTCTGTCTCTAATGTTACACCCTTCGTTTCTTCTTGGCAATTGTTGAGAGAGAGAGAGAGAGGGAAGGAATCAAATAAATCCAAGAACTATAAGAAACGATGAAAACGTCAAGATGTTAAGTTGTAAAGAAGTGATGCTGTGAGGTTGGGACAATGTTCAGATGATATATGAAGATATAAAGTTGGTGATAACGTGATGCTGTGAAGATGTGGATGTCTTGAAGACATGACACTGTTTAGATGCAATGTCTTGAAGACGAGAGGGCCAAGAAGACGCGAGGGCCAGGAAGACATGAGGGCTGGGAAGACATGAAGGCTAGGAAGACACGAGGGCCAGGAAGACACGAGGGCCGGGAAGATGCGAGGGCTGGGAAGACAAGAGGACCATGAAGACACGAGGGCCGGGAAGACATGAGGGCTGGGAAAACGAGAGGGCCAGGAAGACGCAAGGGCCGGGAAGACGCGAGGGCTGGGAAGACAAGAGGGCTGGGAAGACAAGAGGGCCATGAAGACACAAGGGCTGGAAAGATGCGAGGGCCATGAAGACGAGAGGGCTGGGAAGACGAGAGGGTTGTGAAGACAAGAGGGTTGTGAAGACAAGAGGGCTGGGAAGATGAGAGGGCCGTGATGATGAGAAGGTTGTGAAGACGAGAAGGCCATGAAAAAGAGAGGGTTTTGAAGATGAGAGGGTTTTGAAGAAGGGTAGGTTGTGAAGGCAAGGGGGTGGTGAAGATGAGATGTTGTGAAGATGTTAAGATGTTAAATTACGAAAATCTGACGTTCAAATGAGGAGTTGAGACAGTGTGAAGATACAAAGGCAAGAATATAGAAAATTGTTAAAATAATGAGAAGATGAGAAGTTTTGAAAACATGAAAAGGTGAAAAGGCAAAGTGGTGAAGTAAAGGTGTGAAGATATCAAAATGTGTCAGGATGCGTGAAGAAGTGAAGCAGCACACAAGGTGAAATTGAACCCTCACCAGCAATGTCTCGGTTGATCAGTTTCTCAATATTCTCAGCTTCCAATTCGAATTCTTCACAGCAGACTTTCCTCCAGTTTGAAAACTCCGCATCGACGTCACTTTCAGCTGCAGCTTCCGTCGGAGTCTGCAAGGGGACATGGAAGAGAAGAAAAGGGATCAGATAAGGGCAGCATCGATACTGCACCACAGACAACAATGCACAAACTGACATCACACTGCAACATAACAAAACACTGACACCCATACAGCACACGTGGCCAGTCACGGGCAACCTGCAACCGTGGGTAACCTGCAAGCTGAGGGCAACCTGCAAGCCGAGGGCAATATGCAACCCATGGGCAACCTGCAACCCATGGGCAACCTGCAACCCGAGGGCAACCTGCAACCCGAGGGCAACCTGCAAGCCGAGGGCAACCTGCAACCCATGGGCAACCTGCAACCTGTGAGCAACCTGCAACGCGCCGGATGAACTTTCTTCGAAACAGGCTGTCCATGCCTACACTAGACTACTGGAATAATTACTGTAAAAACCCATGGAATTTGAGCACCTGTGTAATTTACACAGGTGATTTCCAGGGTAAACTTTGTTAAAAAAAAGCTTCTACTCATATTCTTTGTGGAAAATAGCGATTTGACGTCTATATCTAGCATGTTGACCGTCCACTTTTAGTGGTCAGTCCTTTAAATTTTGTATATATATATATATATATATATATACGGGCACAGTAAACTTTAAAAAAAACACAAAACAAAAAGTCTTGTAGCAACACGATGACCTTATGACCTTACCTGTGTGGACTGTGTATCTTTCGGTACTTCCTGTTTTTGTGCATTCTGGGATTGATCAGAATCTTTGGGTCCTGCCGACTCGTTTGTCGCTGCGGAGCTGTTGCTGTCCTCCTCCAGCTTCTGTGTCGACGGCTTCGTGTCAGAGTCAGTGGACTTGGCAGGGGCGGCACCTGGAAAGACAGGACGACATTAAACATACATGCACAGCAAACAGATGATCACAACATAGAATTACATCTCGCGTTTCCGGGATGAACACCACAACACAACACAGCACGGCACCTTGGTTATGTGTCGTCAAACACGGTTCCTGGTGTGAGTGAAACCTGGTCGAAGGAAACAGCGTGTGCATGCAATAGAGGGACTTGATGTATAAGGTCTCTGAGTGTGGGTTTGTAAAGGGCCCGCTAAGAAAATGCAGACACACCTCAGGAATGGAAAAACCTATATGAATATCTAATTTGTAGAAGTACCTCTATATACGTAAATACCTTTTTAATGTTTTAACAAATTGCCATAACACCGAATTAAAATGTTTCCGCAGATTTTTCCTTTCCCGATGTCTGTATACATTGGTGGACTCTGTACAGCGCTGGACGTATATATATCTGATGTGCTTGTTGTCGGCGAAACATTTGTTTTGTGTGCTCTCGTGATTCTAAGTTGCCCTTCGCTGGAAATCTGGACAGGGGCCATGGGGTCGGAATAGGGAACAACTAAGGAGTAGCTGGAGTCGGAATCAGAGTCGGTAAAACTATAACGACTCTGACTCGCGATATCTTTATTCTTTAATCTAAACCAGTTATGAGATATCACCTTGATCACTTTGACCGACCTGTCCGTCAGGCGTCCATTTGACACCGCTGGTCACAGCACGCTGTCCACTCCTCTCTGGATCGCGCCTTTCTCATCCATGTGATCCCAATCGTCCTCTTGAAATCGTCACTCCACCGTCGTGGAGGTCTACTCAAAGTACAAACATATGCTTTATGAGATATGCAGACCACAATCACTTGATTACATAAAGAGGAGTCGGAGTCGGAGGTGCCAATAGCAGAGGAGTGGGAACTTTTTGCTTCGACTCCACGGCCCTGAATCTAGAATTTCAGAAATTCTCAAATATTTTTTACCTACGGTTATTCTTATTACTCTGCGGTAGGGAGTGACAACAAGACTTTCGCACCACCCTACACCACTACTACTACTAACAATAATAATCCTTTCTACTATAGGCACAGGGTTGGAAATTTGGGGCAGGGGCAGGGGCTAGTCGATTACACTGACCCAAGTGCTCAACTAGTATTTATTTCATCTACTCCGAAAGGAATAAAAAGCAAAGTCGACCTCGGTGGAATTTGAACTCAGAATGTAAAGACAGACAGACGACAATGCTTCTAAGCGTTTCACCCAACATGCTAATGCTTCAGCCAGCTCACTGCCCCAACAACAACAACAACAACAACAGCCACAAGGCCCGACAATAACCAATAGTAATTAGTCCTTTCTACTATAGGCACAAGGCCTGGAATTTGGTAGGGGGAGAGGGGCTAGTCCGCTACATTGACCCCCAGTGTTTCACTGGTATTTACATTATCGATTCAGACAGGGATGAAAGGCAAAGTTGACCTCGGCAGAATTGGAGCTCATAATGCAAGGAGGGACAAAATGCCACGAAGCAGTTTGCCAAATATCATAACAATTTTGCCAGCTTGTAGCCTTAATAATAATAACAATAATAATAATAATAATCATCATCATCATTTAACGTCCGCTTTCCATGCTAGCATGGGTTGGACGGTTCAACTGGGGTCTGGGAAGCCCAAAGGCTGCACCAGGCTCCAGTCTGATCTGGCAGTGTTTCTACAGCTGGATGTCCTTCCTAACGCCAACCACTCCGTGAGTGTAGTGGGTGCTTTTTATGTGCCACCCGCACAGGTGCCAGACGAGGCTGGCGAACGGCTACGCTCGGATGGTGTTTTTTATGTGCCACCGACACAGGTGCCAGACGAGGCTGGCGAACGGCCACGCTCGGATGGTGTTTTTTATGTGCCACCGACACAGGTGCCAGACGAGGCTGGCAAACGGCCACGCTCGAATGGTGTTTTTTATGTGCCACCGACACAGGTGCCAGACGAGGCTGGCAAACGGCCACGCTCGGATGGTGTTTTTTTATGTGCCACCGACACAGGTGCCAGACGAGGCTGGCGAACAGCCACGCTCGAATGGTGTTTTTTATGTGCCACCGACACAGGTGCCAGATGAGGCTGGCGAACGGCCACGCTCGGATGGTGTTTCTTTATGTGCCACCGACACAGGTGCCAGACGAGGCTGGCGAACGGCCACGCTCGAATGGTGTTTTTTATGTGCCACCGACACAGGTGCCATAATAATAATAATAATAAACCTAGGTATGCTGATCATATGCTTTCTTTTCCAACCACAACTAATTCCACAAAGGGGACATTTTTTGTCATGTGGGGAGTATGTATACTTAAATGAATTCACCCTAGGACATTACTGGTATCTTATTGTATTTACCACAGAGAGATGAGAAAAAAAAAAACCAATTGGATGTTGGTGAGATTGGAGCTCAGAACGCAAAGCGATATCAATACAGTCTAGCACTCTACCGAGTCTGCCACAAAAATAATCAAACAGTACAATAACCGACAATAGCATCACCGTTAGCAACAACAACAACAACAGCACTACACTCATGTCTGACAACACCGCAACCAAACACTGTCGGCAAATAGCAACGACGCGCTCAAGCACTGTTAGCAACGACAACCATGGTGCCATGAGTTAACAACATTAGTAACAAACACTACAACACCGATAACACTGTTAGCAACAACAATAACAATGATCACAACAGCAACACCGGAAGCATTGTTAGCAACAACTACTGCTGCTGCTGCTACGGCGATGGCAACAACACCCAAGTCAGCATAGTTAACAACAACTACAAACAATGCTAGTAACTACAATAGCAATAGCAACACCGACACTGTTAGCAACAGCACCCAACACACCATTAACAACAGTAAAAAGAAAAAAAAAAGAAAAAGCAAACCCAACATCAATAGCAACATTAAGAGAAGCAAAAAACAACAGCCACCACCGCCACAACATTGCTAGCAACAATATCCACAGTACGGTTAGCAACGACAAGCACCTTGCTCCCACCCCTCCCCAAGCATTAGCAACAACTACACTGCTGCTGACAATAGCAGCAAATGCAACAACAACAACATCATAGCCAACAACATCAACTACAACACTGTTAGCAACAACACCAATAATTAGAAATGAACAGAAAAAGAACTAATGTGCCTTGCCAAATGCACCATAAGTGAGTGTGTGTGAAACAGTGGGGGGGGGAGAGAGAGAGAGAATGAGAGTATGAGCATAAAAAATGCGCACACACACATATGTGTGTGTGTATATATATATATATATATATATACACATATATATATGCATGTGTATGTCAGAGTAAACACACAAGAAAACCAGTGTAAGTAAAGAGAAAAGAAACATAAAAAATGTGTGTATATATATATATATATATATATATATATACATACATAGCTATATGTATGTATACACACATGTATGTGCATATATATCATCATCATCATCATCATCATGGCATAAAGACACCCGTTTCTGTCTCTCTGTCTCACTCTAACCTTTCATTATCCGACACAAGATCCCCACTTCCGATGGCCCCCTCCCCTCACAAAGGATCTTTGTCTTGCAAGTTACTTAGTTCCTGCAAGTGGTTGAGTATTCCAAACACTTGTACTCAGTTATCATGATGCAGAAATGAGATGGCATTACGTATGACTAGGCAGGACATTTTAATTCCTAAATTTATGCACAAGTCAATTTGAACCCTGAACCATCGTCATTGTTTCATCGTCGTTTAATGTCCACTGTCCCTGTTGGCATAGGCTGGACAGTTTGACAGTATCTGACGGGCCTTAAGGTAATGGTAAGCTCCAATGTAATCTATAGCATGGTTTCTATGGCTTCCTAATGCCAACCACTTTACAGAGTGTACTGGGTGCTTTTTACATGGCATTAGCACTAGTGAGGTTGTTGTGTAACTTGCAAGACAGAGAAAAAACAAAGGGGAAAAATTCCCTCTGCTAAGAGGTAAAATTTGGGAGAAGGTGGAGGTGGGTAGCTTTATGCCAGGTGTTGAAAGGCTGAAGTAAGAGAGACGGAGAAGCACAGGCATGGTTTCTAAGGCTGGATGCCCTTCCTAATGCCAACCACTTTACAGAATGTACTGGGTGCTTTTTATGTGGCACCAGCATCAGTGAGGTTGCTATGCCACTTGCAAGACAGAAAAGGAGAGGGAAAATCTCTCATTACTATGAGGAAGTATTTGGGAGCAGAAGGTGAAAGTGGGTGGATGTATGCCAAGTATTGAAAGACTAAAGTATGATAGGGGTACCTACATAAACGTCTTGCTATGGAGGAGATGCACAAGGAAGGTAGTGATGTCAAAACTAACACAAATAACCACGGGACAACTTTTTTTTACCCCTACGCTGTAAAGAGTTTGTGAAGCCCCTGGCTCCTGCACAGTGATGGCAAAGGAATGATAGTTGACCATGTCAGGAGGGTGGGATGAGGGTATCACTGGTGCGTGGAAGTGGAGGGGCCAGGAGCGGGTCTGAAATCAATCTGTAAACAGATGTCACTAAATATTACTTTCTAAATTTCGGCACAAGGCCAGAAATTTCAGAAGTGTGTGGGGGTGGGGTGGGGTGGAATAAGTAGATTATATGGATCTACTTATTCCAACCCTGGAAGAACTAAAGGTAAAATCGACCTCGGTGGAATTTGAACTCAGAATGTAAAGACGGATGAAATGCTGCTTACGATTTTTACTTCTTTATTGCCCACAAGGGGCTAAATATAGAGGGAACAAATAAAAACAGACAAAGGGATTAAGTCGATTACATCGACCCCAGTGCATAACTGGTACTTTATTTATCGACCTCGAAAGGATAAAAGGCAAAGTCGACCTCGGCGGAATTTGAACTCAGAACGTAACGACAGACGAAATACGGCTACGCATTTCGCCCGACGTGCTAACGATTCTGCCAGCTCAACAAATAGTAAAGTCTAACGCTGACGGGATTTGAACCTGGAACTCAGAGGAGAAACTCAGTTGTGACCTTAATGGTTTACAGCATGGCACTAACCTCACAAACAACAACAATAACAACAGCAACAACAACAGTAACAACAACAGCAACAACAAGAAATATATAAGGTCCAATACTAAAGGACTTTGCTTGCTGACACCCCTTCCCCATCCCCCAACACAACACCCTCTCAAATGACAAAATTCTACTGGGATTTGAACTCGGATGCTCAACCTTAATAATGATGATTTCTAACACAGGGAGTGCAAGGGTACAAACTACAAGGGTTGGAGTGCCAGGGATTATACCAACCCTTAGGGATTAGGTGAAGATTATCCCCTAACATATTACACTTCGTAATACCATCACCATCGTTTAGTTCTTTGATTATTTAAATGAGCCCCATTAAGGCTCAAACATCAGATGTATTGTGCAAGAGAGACAAGTGCTCGGGGGTGGTCATGGGATGAATGAGGAGAGCTGCGTAAAGAGATGCTGATGTTTAATTGCAGAGGGAACATGTGGAAGGGGTGGGATGAAGAGGTGAGAAAGGATCTATGGGGTATTGGGGCTTACAGAGGGGATGACAGGGGACTGAGGCTCCTGGTGGTTTACTGCACTTGGAAAGACACATCAAGCTAAGTGAAACCATGATTGGCCCTTGCATACAGGCTCGTCCCCTGCAACCCACTCCAGCTGGGCATCCCTAGTCTTGTGGGCTTCAAGGGGCTGGTGGCACATTAAAAAAAGCACCCATATAGGCGCAGGAGTGGCTGTGTGGTAAGTAGCTTGCTAACCAACCACATGGTTCCAGGTTCAGTCCCACGGCGTGGCACCTTGGGCAAGTGTCTTCTGCTATAGCCCCGGGCCGACCAATGCCTTGTGAGTGGATTTGGTAGACGGAAACTGAAAGAAGCCTGTCATATATATATATATGCGTGTGTGTCTGTTTGTCCCCCTAGCATTGCTTGACAACCGATGCTGGTGTGTTTACGTCCCCGTCACTTAGCGGTTCGGCAAAACAGACCAATAGAATAAGTACTGGGTTTACAAAGAATAAGTCCCGGAGTCGATTTGCTCGACTAAAGGCGGTGCTCCAGCATGGCCGCAGTCAGATGACTGAAACAAGTATAAGAATAAAAGAGCATACTGGTGATGGGTTAAAGTACCCAGCACGGTGTTATGAAGGACATCCAGCCGTAGAAACCCTGCCAAAACAGACAGGGAACCTGAACAGCCCTTTAGCTGGTCAGCTGCTGTCCAACGCATGCCGGCATGGAAAATGGACATTACATGATGATGTTCAAACTGGTCAGACCTGGCCTCTCACACCTACCCTACAATGACATTCTAAAAAAACAGACAATCGCAGCATTGGAATCTCAAAGCTAAGAGATTAATTAAATGAACAATTAATTAATTCAAAACAACAAGAATAAATATGCATTACATTTGACAACGTAATCTGGAAGCTAAGGGCCTAAACGCCCTTTTTCCATGATGGCATGAGTTAGAGAATTTGAAAGGGTCTGATGCATCTAAAGACAGCAACCTGCTCCAATGTCTTCTTTGGCTGGGTTTCTACAATTAGATGTCCTTTCTAATGCCAACCACTTCACAAAGGGTAACAGGGGCTTCTCGCATGACACCAGCTTGCAAGGCTAAGGGCCTAATGTGGTCCCTGTACCTGAGGGGGAACGAGTGAGCAAGAGAGAGAGTGTGATGGTCCCAGGGGGAGAGATGAGGAAATGGTAAGAAGGGAGGACGAGGCAAGTATAACAGGAAACAGGAGAGAGGGAAAGGGTTGGTGACAGGGTTGAGAAGAACAGAGACGGAAACAGGACCGAATGGGTCTACATTTGTCCAACATCAGAAGGGGCAAATGCATGTGTGTGTGTGTGTGTGTGTGTGTGTGTGTGTGTGAGGCATTTGTCCTCCACCACTACAATAGATTAGATTTCAGACTTTACAAAAACCCTTGACTAAACCCTACAAGCTGGTGCCCCAGCATGGCCACAGACCAATCACTGAAACTATATATCATCATCATCATCATGAACGCAAAGACAAACTGGGTGCAGGACAACTCGGACACAGCAAGCAAGAGAGAAGGCTTGGCTTGTACGGAGATGTGGTGTGTAATGGAGAACAGGAACTGGCGAGGATAAAACTGACCCCACCTGTACTGGGGCCACGTAAAAAGCACCGAGCCCACTCTACGGGGTGGTCGGCATTAGGAAGGGCGTCCAGTCATAAAACCCACTGCAAAACAGAGACAGAGGCCTGCTGCAGTCTTCTGCCTGGTCGACCCCTGTCAAACCGTCCAATCCAGGCCAATGTGGAAGGCAGGTGTTAAACGATGAGGGGACGAGGAGATGCAAGAAGAATGGACAGGTGAAAGAGGCTGACCAAAGAGGACATAAGGAGAAAGGATGAAGGAAGATCTTGGTGGGGCCCTCGACCCCACAAACATGACAACAAAGAACTACAAAGGAGGACAGCAGAGAGAAGTCACGCTAACCCCTATGAGGGTGTTTAAACTGAAGGGAGGGTCGATTGTCTCTGAGGGGCAGTAGGGGATGAATGAAAGTGTAGTGGTGGTGGTGGTGAAGGCAGTGGTTATTACAAGGCGGGGGCAATGTAGCAGGGCTAGGATGGGGGTTAATCAGCCATTTAAGATCTAACAAGGATGTATATATAAACTTTTTTGAAAGATTTTAACCAAGAAAATAAAATGAAACAAAATAGAAAATAAAATGAAAAAAAAAATAAAGATAAAATTTAGAAAGAAAAAAAAAACAAGAAAAAAAATAGTAAGAAAACAAAAACAAACAACAACAAGAAAATGTAAAAAAAATACAACACCAACAACGAAAATATACATAAAAATATAAACCAAGAAAAGAAAGAAACACAACAAAAAATGAAAACTCTAAGCAAATAAAAAAGGAAAAAAAAAAGAAGAAAAAGAAACACTGTAACCAAACCATAACAAAGAAAGAAAATAATAATTAATGCGATAAATTAAATTAATTAGAACAACGAGAAAAGCTTGTTGAATGTTTGAAGAATAATTTATGTAAATATATTCAGAGAGGGCAGGAAAAAATTTTTGAAAAAGAAAGGCAAAATAATAATAATAATAATAATAATAATAATAATAATAATAAATTAATAATAATAAATTAATAATAACAGAATTAAAATAATGTGGAGGTAAAAGGAAGGGCCCCTTCTATATTGTAAGAAATCTCCTCTAAAGAAAAAAAATACCCTTGGGAGGTTAGTAATTAAGGTAGTTGTGATTTTAAATGTAATTAGGTAGTTGCTGAGATTCGTTAAGCGCTGATATCAATGGCAATGTGTACGTGTGTGAATGAATATATATGAATATGTATATATATATATATATATATATATTATATATATTATATATATATATATATATATATATACACATATATATACACATACATACATATATATATATGTATATATATTATATATATATATATATATATATATAGATATATATATATATGTATGTATACATATCTCCCAATCAACCCGACTCATTCTTTTAATAATTCTGATGAAGGACTGACATCCGAAAAGTTAAGACCCATTACTTCGCTTTTTCAGTGCTACACTAAAACTACATTTCCTAAAATTTGTTCTCATGTTGTCTTCTTTTTGTGCTCGTGGGTTTATATATGTGTTTGTGCATGAATGTGTGTGTGTGTGTGTGTGTATGAAGGCACATGGCTCAGTGGTTAGTGCATCAGACTCACAGTCATGAGGTAATGAGTTCGATTCCCAGCTGTGTGTTGTGTTTTTGGGCAAGACACTTTACTTCACGTTGCTCCAGTTCACTCTGTTGCAACGTCACTGGCGCCAGGCTGTATTGGCCCCTTTGCCCCTCCCTTGGGTAACATCGGTGGCATGAAAAGGGGAGGCTGGTATGCATGGGCAACTGCTGGTCTTCCATAAACAACCTTGCCCAGATTTGTGCCTCAGAGGGGAACTTTCTAGTTGCAATCCCACAATATTTTATGACTGAAGGGGGTCTTTCCCCTTTTACCCTAGGGTGTGACCTAAGGGAAATTTGACTGCTATTTGTAGCAGGTCTAGCTACAAATATATAGGTCTTCCATATTGCTTCATGCATACACAAGACAATAGGATGTGATCTGAGGGAAATTTAGCTGCTTTTCTTACCAGCTCTAGCTGCTATGTAGAGGCCTCCTTCACTGACTCATATATCCATGCATAAAACAGTAGGATGTGGTATGAGGGACTTTTCACCACTAATCCTACCAGGTAGAGGTCTCCCACATTGGTTCATACATACATAAGACAGTACAGTGTGATTTGAGGGCAATTTGGCTGCTATTTCTACTAAGTCTACCATGTAGAGATCTCTTTCATCAACTTATACATATACAGGCGCAAGAGTGGCTGTGTGGTAAGTAGCTTGTTTACCGACCACATGGTTCCGGGTTCAGTCCCACTGCGTGGCACCTTGGGCAAGTGTCTTCTACTATAGCCTCGGGCCGACCAAAGCCTTGTGAGTGGATTTGGTAGACGGAAACTGAAAGAAGCCTATCGTATATATGTATATATATGCGTGTGTGTTTGTCGCCCTAGCATTGCTTGACAACCGATGCTGGTGTGTTTATGTCTCCGTTACTTAGCGGTTCGGCAAAAGAGACCGATAGAATAAGCACTGGGCTTACAAAAGAATAAGTCCCGGGGTTGAGTTGCTCGATTAAAGGCGGTGCTCCAGCATGGCCGCAGTCAAATGACTGAAATAAGTAAAAAGTATATTATAGATAAGACAGTAGAGTATTTTTTTGAGGGATGTTTAGCTGATGCTTCTAACATGTCTAACTATGTAGAGGCCTCCTTCAATGGCGCATCCATGATATACGTACACAAAGTAGTATGGTATGGTCTGAGGGATATTTGGCTGTTATTTCTACCAAGCCTAGCTAGCAAGTGCATGCATAAGAGATTGAGGTGCGATTCAAGTGAGACTGGGTCGATTTTTCTGTCAAGTCTAGCTATGAGGTGATTCGAGGGAGATTTGGCGGCTATTTCTAACCAACCCATTAGGCTTGTTTCATGCAGAAAGTGAAGTGTTGGAGGTAAGTGTTTGCTAATTAATGCTAATTAATGTTTAGGAAACTCGTAAACTTCTTCACGAAAGGCAACACAACACATCTGTCTCGTGACAGAATGCGATAGACCTATGGCATGATGGGGGGGGGATATGAGGGTGGGTGGGGGTTGGGGAGAGAACATGTATGCTTAAATGACCCCCAAGTTTCACAGGGACGAGGGGCACATGTTTAAAAGACCTGTGTGTGTGTGTGTATGGTGGTGGGGTGGGAGAGAGGCAGTAGTAAAAAAACTGAGAAATATACAGAGAGAAATATATATATATATATATAAAGAGATAGATAGATAAATAGAGATAGAGAGACAGAAAGAGAGAGAGAACAAATAATGACAACAATAATAAGTATTCGTTAATGGTATGACTTAATGAAAAGACACTAATTGGAATATACGGCGGAAAGAGAGGCAGTGAAGAGCAGTTTAAGAAAACCTCACCCAATATCATCGTGCTCTGAGGGTATGTTGGTGGGCCACATCTCCTGTAAACTGATCAATGAACGGCTAATGTTAGGCCAACGAGGTAGGTAGACGGCAAATTCAAGAGGACAGGCCACATGCAAACATCATCATCATCATCATCAACGTCAACAACAAGGACAACAACAACAACAACAACAGCAGCAAGAAGAACAAGGTTTTTTTTAAACAACGGAAACACAGAATAGTCGTCATTATTTTTAAATGGAGACAGGTACAAACTATGTGTACAGGTGTGTGAGCATGTGCATATATGTCTATAAATGTGGATGTATATATGTGTGTGTATGTATATATATATATATATATGCTAAGTAGGAAGGAAGGAAGGGTAAGATCCCAGCTGGTTCCTCGTGTAGCATGTAAAACTCTGCAGTTCTTATTAGCAAATGGAACATGTGTAATGGTGACTATAATATGAAAACATTTTCAACTTCTTGTATTATTTATGTATGGATGTATGGATGCATGTATGTATATGTTTTATCTTATATTTAATCTTTCTATAATATGTAATTTTTCTAAATGGTATAATTTATTTTTTTCATTATTGAATTGATAAAAGGTGTTTTTTTTTTCTAATTTATATATATATATATATATATATATATATATAAATAATATATTTTGTGAAATTGGATTTAGTATTTCTAAATTGAATTTTTCCCTGTAAGTTTGGAATAATATTCCCTCAAATTACTATGTGTATATATATATATATATATATATATATATATATATATATTACTACAATAATGTAATTAATGGTGGTTTTTATGAGCATTGAAATGTGTGTTGCGAGATACAAACAGGATGATAATTTTATTTTCAAACACATAAATGCTGATAAAACAGCAGAAATTGGATAAGGTATCCATAAAAAGCAGATATCATCTTGTTCTATCTCGCAATATATATGTGTGTATGTGTATGATGTGTGTGTTGTGTGTGTATATATATATATATATATATATATATATATATATATATATATATACACACACATACATTTTTGTCAGTATATGTCTGCACATATTTATATACATGCGTGTCTGTATATTTTTACACATACATAAGCGTGTGTATGCATGTCTAAATAGAAATCATCATAATCGTCACCATTCAATATCTGTCTTCCATGTTGGCATGTGCCAGAATCTAACACTCCAGAGGACAGCATCAGGCTCCAGTGTCTGCTTTCTCATGGTTTCTACAGCTGGATGCCCTTCCTAACACCAACCACTTTACAGAGTGGACTGGGTGCAGTTTCCTTTTTTGCCCACCACACCTGATTCCTTTTATAGTCTAGTTTTTCTCTCAAAACATTCCTAATGTCATTTGTGCACACATACATTGCACATCCAATGAACCACGCTCACTTCATTTCTTTCCAGTCATCTCATGTCCTTTGCATTCAAGGCCCATGTCTCACTACCATGTAGCATCACAGTGCTAATGTAAGCATCACTCAAACTGCCCCTTCACTCCGAGGGAAAAAAAACTTTTGCTACCAGCTGTGGTAGTAGGTCCATAATTATCCAGCTTTTGGTCATAATGCTGTCCTCTCCATACACATTTTACATTGATCACTCAACCACTTCTTCCATATTTGGAACCCCTTCGCTCTCAGCACAAAGCCAATTCCCTCTCTACACCCACTCCCACCTGAATTCAATCTAAGAGGATCTTAGTCTTCAAAGGGCATGTATGTCAGTGGCGTACTCAGCCACTTGCATGTTAATTTCATGAGTAGGCTGTTCCATTGATTTGATCAACTGGAACGCTCATCGTCACGACTGACGGAGCAGTGCCAGTTCTGTCCTATCTCCCAATCGTTGTCCTCTACCGCCCCAACAAGGATCTTGGTCTTCTAAGCTATTAGTGCTGGTGTAATGAAAAAAGAGAGCATCCAGCAAACATGTGAAGTGGTTGGTATTAGGAAGGGTAACCAGGCTGGAGCAGACACTGGAGCAGAGTACAACTGTTGGATCCTGCTCAATTGCCCTACCAATACCAGCATGGAACATAGTGAATAATGAACACGTTAAAAGCACCATCCAAACGTGGCAGATGCCAGCGCCGCCTGACTGGCATCTGTGTAGGTGACTCGTAAAAGCACCAACAGATCGTGGCCATTGCCAGCCTCCCCTGGCACCTGTGCCGGCGGCACATAAAAAGCACCCACTACACCCACGGAGTGGTTGGCGTTAGGAAGGGCATCCAGCTGTAGAAACTCTGCCAGATCAGACTGGAGCCTGGTGCAGCCTTCTGGCTCCCCAGACCCCAGTCGAACCATCGAACCCATGCCAGCACAGAAAATGGATGTTAAACGATGATGATGATTATGATTACATATATATTTGTGTGTATACACACACACATACAAATATATAGACATTTATACATGTACTAATTAAATGTTAGTGTGTGTCTGTATGTATATGTGTGTGTATACAAATATACGTACTTATTAAACATGTATGTGTGCTTGCATGTATGTGTGTGTGGGTGTATATAGCATAGCAAAGATAATTGAATAAATGAATGAGTAGAGACATGGTACCTGGGTATGGGGTTGGGAGACGGGTGGTATACATAGCATAAGGGTATGGTGGAGAAAACAGGGTTAGGCTGGGCACACACACACACACACACAAAGGGTGGCTGGGAAAAGAGACAAAACGAAATAAAGGCAGTGGAAAATGATCAGGGTATATAATGTTGGCTGATGTTTATCCCTATGATGAAGGCCATTCCAGCAGTGACCACCCCATCAGATTCGTAATGTCCAGGGCTATGCATCATCCCAATGCTTCCTTCCCAGTTTACTATATTGTGTTGTAGTTTGAGGGAGATTAAGCTATGCTTTCTAGTAGGTCAAGCTCGTGCATAGAGGCTTCATTGCTGGCTAGTTGGGATACAATACATGGGGTGTGTATTGGTCAAGGAAAGAAAGGAAATAGGGGACATGGGTGAGATGAGGGCAGTTTATGAGTGGGGGGGAGGACAGGCCAAAGCTGTTAATGTCTGGGTGGGGGACAGGATAGGACAATGATTGGGAGATAGGACAGAACTGGCACTACTCCGTCGGTCATGACGATGAGGGTTCCAGTTGAACCAATCAATGGAACAGCCTGCTTGTGAAATTTAAGTGCAAGTGGCTGAGTACTCCACAGACATGTGTACCCTTAACATAGTTCTCAAAGCATTCCATTGGTTATGATGATGAAGATTCCAGTTGATCCGATCAATGGAAAAGCCTGCTCGTGAAATTAATGTGCAAGTGGCTGAGTACTCCACAGACGCACATACCTTTAACGTAGTTCTTAGGGAGATTCAGTGTGACACAGAAAGTGACAAGGCTGGCCCCTTGTGAATTACAGGTACAACTCGTTTTTGGCAGATGGGTGGACTGGAGTAATGGAAAATAAAGTGTCTTGCTCAAGAACACAAGGTGCTGCCAGGAATCGAACCCTCAACCTTATGATTGTGAGCCAAATATCCCTAACTTCCACGCTACACAACTTCGCAATAGAACAGAACAATGAATGATTAGAAGACAGGGCAGGACAATTAATGAGTGTGAAATAGGACAAAACAATTAAAGGGAAATAAGGGACAGTTAATGAGGGGGGGGGGCAGGAGAAGGCAACTAATGACTGGGGGCTGGGGGGTGGGGATAAGATAGGACAATTAATAATTAATGAGACAGGACAATGATTGGGAGACAGGACAGAATTAATGATGAGAAGAGAGGGCAGGACAATTAGTGCAAAATAGGACAAAATAATTAAAAGGAAATAAGGGACAATTAATGAGTGGGAGACAGGAGAAGGCAGCTAATGGGTGGGGGTGGGGGGGATAAGATAGGACAATTAATAATTAAGAGACAGGACAATGATTGGGAGACAGGACAGAATTAATGATGAGAAGAGAGGGCAGGACAATTAGTGCAAAATAGGACAAAATAATTAATGATTGAAAAAAACAGGACAGGAAAGGGGACAATGATTCAGGGGACAACAATTAACCCTTTAGCATTTAAACTGGCCATATCCGGCCCAGATATTTAACCTGTTCTGTGTTCAAGCTGGCCGGATCTGGCTTTGCACACTTATCCTACAATGTCATTCTAGGAATAAGCAATCACATCCTCAAAATTTTAATGCTACGATGTCTTTGCATGATTAATTCAAAACAATGTGAAGGCGCAGGAGTGGCTGTGTGGTAAGTAGCTTGCTTATGAACTACATGGTTCCGGGTTCAGTCCCACTGCGTGGCATCTTGGGCAAATGTCTTCTACTATAGCCTCGGGCCGACCAAAGCCTTGTGAGTGGATTTGGTAGATGGAAACTGAAAGAAGCCTGTCGTATGTATATATATATATATATGGATTTGATTTGAAAACCCCACTGGAATGGGAGAAAGCGCTAATAATCCGAATGATATGATAGATATATATTATGTAAAAAAATGTAATATATAATAAATCTATAAATTTGAACCATCCGATCTGATTACCTCATTTTTTTCAATATATATATATCTATAATATATATATATATATAGATATTATATATATGTGTGTGTGTGTGTGTGTTGTCCCCTAGCATTGCTTGACAACCGATGCTGGTGTGTTTACGTCCCCGTCACTTAGCGGTTCGGCAAAAAGAGACCGATAGAATAAGTACTGGGCTTACAAAGAATAAGTCCCGGGGTCGATTTGCTCGACTAAAGGCGGTGCTCCAGCATGGCCGCAGTCAAATGACTGAAACAAGTAAAAGAATAAAAATAAAGTAAAGTAAGTAAATAAGCATTACATTTGAGAGAGGAATCTGAATGCTAAGGGGTTAATGGTTGGTGGATAGGACAGGAGAGAAATTGAGTGGGATGGAAATGCAGAACAATTGACAATGGGGGAGACGAGACAGTATAATTAACAAAAGGGAGACAGGACATTTAACGAGTAACAATCAGGAGACAGAACGAGACAATTAACAATCAGGAGACGGCAAGATAATTGGGGATGTGGAGACAGGGCAGTTCTTGATTGGATGCAGGACGGGGGGAGACAATTTATACGGAAGATGTAGAATCTAGGTCTGACATTTTCACAGAATTCTCTGGGCTCTGATGCTTTCATCAAAGAAATTGGCATCGTGTGCTTTGCCCATGTATGCCTTCGTTAAAAAAAGAGGATTGATTTACTGGTGAAAGCTATTCAGTACGTTACAGACTTTTCTGTTTATATGTAAACTAGCAGTATCGCCCGGCGTTGCTCGGATTTGTAAGGGAAATAACTATATAAGCATTTTTAGAGATGTAAAGTATAATAGCCATCTCAATATGGCTAACCACAAAGGGGGAGTGTTACTGTAGCTTTTTATGTTCTGAGATTTAATAATACAATTTTTTGGAGAGTTACTTCCCTTATATAAACCGAGCGAAAATGCATTAAAAATGCGGAAAAATTATGGTAAATTTTTTTTTAAATCGTAGACTCATCGTAGACGCGCGCTAATACCCAGAAGGGCTAGATATGAATCACGACTATAAGATAACCGCTCTTGGTTAAACTGCACCGCAAAATGTGGGAGTAGTTAGGAATCTAAATCGTAGGAGACACAGACACACAACTTGACTTTTATATATAAAGATATATGTAAATTTATATCGTGGACTCCTCAGTATATCGCGGGTTACTGTGGCCGATAGGTATTTATATTTTTTTAGATTTTAATTATTTCTGTGGGAGGTTTTGGAACATAACACTCGCAATAGTCAAGGAATTGCTGTATGTTTATATTAACTCCATAAAGGATGTGCTCCAACGATACACGATACCAATGGTGCCAGACTCTTCAATAGCACCATCCCACCAGCGCTCTTATAATTGAAAGCACATTGTGATCAGTGGTGTATAACAACATCTATTGTTCTGGTCGATATTACACAGTGAAAACCTTGCTTTACATATGCTTCCCATCACAAACTAATTTAAACAAGTTTTTGAAAATAAAATGTCTCAGGTTTTGCAATGGTGTCACGAGTAACCAACCCACAATCCAGCAGCAACTGTTGGCAACAAGCGGAGACTATCAGCAAGAAAGTATCAGTTGCCATTTAGCTTTCACTCAGCACACAACCCTGCTTGAATCCATCCACCAGGCTTTGCTTGAATTTCTTCAGTGAGGCCCAGCATCCAAAGACCTTTTCTCACCACTTTGTCCCACACCTTCCTGGTTCTACCCCTTCCACAGGTATCCTCCACAATCAGAGTTCAGCACTTCGTTACACACCTGTCCTCATCCATACGCATCACATGACCAAACCATCGCAGTCTTCTCTCTTGCACACATCTGATGTCTCTTATACCCAGTTTTTCTCTCAAACCATTTACACTCTGTCATGCATGCACACTGAAATTACGCACAAGGCTTTGGTCGGCCCGAGGCTATAGTAGAAGACACTTGCCCAAGGTGCTACGCAGTGGGGCTGAACCCAGAACCATGTGGTTGGTAAGCAAGCTACTTACCACACAGCCAGTGTGTGCTGGGTGGTTTTACATGGCACCACACAGGCACCTTTATGTGACATTGCCATAAGTGCTTTTTATGTGGCACTGCACTACCTGTGTTGGGTGAGTGCATACACACACAGAGGTGTGTGTGGGTAAGAAGCTTGTTTTCCTGCAAACACCAAGGCTTCAGGTTCACGTCTCACTGTGAAAATTTAGACAAGTGTTTTCTACTATAACCCAAGACCAGGTAAACCAATACTTCGTAAGTGATTTTGGTAGAAGGAAACTGTGAAATCCCACCATTTATATGCGTGTGTGTGTGTGTGTGTGAATGTGCAGTTGAGCCACCATCACTGTAACTCAGAAGCTTGGTGAAACAGACTGACATAAGCATAACACTTTAAAAAGGGTTCAAAAGAAAGGAAAAGAAGTGCAAGGTGGTGCCCCAGCATGGCAGCAGTCCAATGGCAAACAAGTAAAAGACAGAAGATAATAGCTATGATATATAGACACCTGAAATTTAATAAAATAGAAATTTCAATGCAGCACTTCAGTGAAGAGACTGGAAGAACATGTTCAGTGAATATATATATATATGTAAATATAATTAAAATAATATTTTGCCAGTTACAGTTTCCTTGCCTGTCCATATGTGTGTGTGCATGATATATATGTATGTATATACACACAATGTAGTATTCCTTCTACTAACACAGAATGAAAACTTCTTATGAAAGCATGAAATAGTAACATTATCACTAAGTTGTTATGATTAGCACAAGCGAAACAGGTTGACTCTGTAAATATTTTATTTCATAAAAAATATATAAATTTTGTCCAACAAAATTTCTGTGCATTTTCTTTTTATATTTTTCACTACGATTCACGAGGGAAAAATTTTTTAAAATTATGAAGCTTTCTATATATATATATGTGTGTGTATGTTTGTTTTTACGTTGAGTTGTAAGAGAAATAATTTTTCATTAAATTGAAGAATTACTGAAATATTTTGTAAAATACAAATCTATTACACTTTTACAAGAAGAATTGAGAGAGAATTCCAAAGTTTCAGACTGCTACACGATGCCAGATTGTCAAAGAGTCTGATGGAAGCTAGCAAGCCAAAAGTTCAAAGTCACTGCCACCACTCTTCTTGGGTATGTGTATATATATATATATATATATAATATATATATATATATATATATATATATATATTATATATATAAATTAGAAAAAAACACCTTTTATCAATTCAATAATGAAAAATTAAATTATACCATTTAGAAAAATTACAATAATAATATATAATATGTAATTTTTCTAAATGGTATAATTTAATTTTTCATTATTGAATTGATAAAAGGTGGTTTTTTTATAATTTATGTATATATATTATATTTTGTGAAATTTGATTTAGTATTTCTAGATTGAATTTTTCCCTGTAAGTTTGGAATAACATTCCCTCATATTTTATATATATATATATATATATAATATATATATATATATATATACGTATACACACACACAAGTAAGCACAGAAACATAAACAAGGCATAAAAAATAGTACTTGAATACTGTTTATTAAAGCCAAAAAACGTTTTCACAAACTGTAACTCAAATTTTCATGAGACCATTTGCCAGACAGTTGCGATAAGAGTGTGTGTGTGTGTGTGTAATCAGGAGAGTTATTATAAATTGTTTAGGTGTATCATCTTACACACATTTCATTAATAACAAGGGCAAACCTCTGCCATGGCAACACCAACGCTTTTCTCTTCTCTTAAATTCTGGCCTTCCTTTAGTAACCCTGTTGTTTTAGATCAATGTATAGAATTATGTATCTATGGAAGTAGACTGTAAAGTGTTTACTCTTTTACTCTTTTACTTGTTTCAGTCATTTGACTGCGGCCGTGCTGGAGCACCGCCTTTAGCTGAGCAACTCGGCCCCGGGACTTATTCTTTGTAAGCCCAGTACTTATTTTATCAGTCTCTTTTGCCAAACCACTAAGTGACGGGGACATAAACACACCAGTATCAGTTGTCAAGCAATGCTAGGAGGACAAACACAAACACACAAACATATACACACACATACATATATATATATATATACACATATACGACAGGCTTCTTTCAGTTTCCGTCTACCAAATCCACTCACAAGGCTTTGGTCGGCCCGAGGCTATAGTAGAAGACATTTGCCCAAGATGCCACGCAGTGGGACTGAACCCGGAACCATGTGGTTGGTAAGCAAGCTACTCACCACACAGCCACTCCTGTTTGTATGTATGTATGTATAATGTATAAGGGAGATAATCAGAGAAAGATTTGAAAGACTTCATCTAAAGTTAATATAACAAAAAATTAATCCAGAATCTTTGTCCGGTATGAACGGTCTGAATCTGTGCAAGACATTTAATCACTCATATGCAAATATCCTTTTTATTTAAATTGCAGATCTAATTTTGTGAAATTTGATTTAGTATTTCTAGATTGAATTTTTCCCTGTAAGTTTGGAATAATATTCCCTCATATGATAGACCGTTAGCTCCTACATGCAATTTTTTTTCTCTCATTTTTTTCTGTGTATCTTTCTGTCAAAGAGTATAGGCTCGAAACATAAAAGACTTGTTCTATTTCTATTCCTGAGCGCCATACTAATACAATTGTTTGTTTGTACTGCACCTGCCCTCGTCTTTCGTTTATTTTCGTAAACCTTCCCGTTATATATATATATATATATATGTCTACATACACACACACAAGTAAGCACAGAAACACAAACAAGGCATAATAAATAGTATTTGAATACTATTTATTAAAGCCAAAAAAACGTTTTCACTTATCTATCCCACTTCAGTAAGTGTTACTATACAGCTTCTTACAGAGCAGTCATCTTTACACCATATTCTTCTTTTTCACACTCCTCACCAATATACACTCACTTTCTCCATAAAACTTAATTCCACAGCTATACACCTCCTTCCTCTCTATCAACTATGCTTCTGTATGTATTTCTCCTTTTCCCTTCATCCATGCACACGTACCTCTTATACATTTTATTAATCTACTTTATCAAGATTTTTTCCCCTCAAAATATGCTGTCAACTGTTTGCAGCACATTTTAAAATTTACAGACCTTGTTTCCACCAAATATTTAACACCTATTTCAATTAGTAAGTTCAGCCACGTCAAAAAATTTTTTTAATGTAATGCTCATTGTAAATTGCCATTCTTCTCTCTCTTATCTATTATACTTGTGTGGTTGGCTACTGTTGTAAGGAGGGTATCTGGAGAACCTGCAGGACTAAAAAAAAAAAAGACGCATCGAAGGGCAGATGAGTTACTTGGGGTCAACGACCATCAAACATCCAGTTGCAGAAGGCAACAGTAAACTGCCCCAATATCCCAGCTGTAAAAGAAAAAGCACAAGGAAGTTGTGCTATGGCGTCATCTGACCGGAGAACCTACACAGAACTGGGAAGATTTTTGTTGTAGTGTCATCAACGTGTTGCAATAGCAGGCAAAATCATCGTTATTTGATGTCCGTTGTCCATGCTGGCATGGGTCGGACAGTGTGACCAGGGCTGGCAAGCTGCACCAGACTCCAGTCTGATTTGGCATGGTTTTCTATGGCTGGATGCCCTTCCTGATGGCAACCACTTAACAGAGTGTGCAAGAAGCTTTTACGTGGTATCGCAAGAGGGCTTCAACATGGCTCCACACGGGAACTTTGTGGTGCTGCACGGGCACTTTTAAGTGGTGCCACACAGGTGCTTTTGTGCAACATAGCACAGGTGCTTTTATGTGGCACCGCATGGACGTTTTTACGTGACACCACACAGACGCTTTTATGTGGCTCCGCACGTATGCTTTTACGTGGCACCGCATGGACGCTTCTACATGACACCGCACGGACGCTTCTACGTGGCACTGCATGGACGCTTCTACGTGGCACCGCACGGATGCTTCTACGTGGCACTGCACAGATGCTTCTACGTGGCACCGCACAGACGCTTCTACGTGGCACCGCACGGACATTCTACGTGGCACCGCACGGATGCTTCTACGTGGCACCACACAGACTCTTTTACGTAGCACTGCAAGGCTGCTTTTACGTGACACCGCACGGATGCTTCTACGTGGCACTGCACAGATGCTTTTACGTGGCTCCGGATGGGTGCTTTTTTGTGGTACCACATGGACACCATGGAACAGCACGGGTGCCTTTACATGGCACCACCACGAGTGCTTTACACTACCAGAGGGACCACTCTTAACACTTCTGTTATGGAGTAGGGGTCTTCCCGAGTACAACCAGGCACCATGATGGCAACAATGGTTGTGTGGCATGCAACAACATGGTTTTCGGTTCAATCCTATGGACGGACCCACTGGAAAGTCTCTTTTACTTCTAGCCTTGGGTTGACTGAAAGCTTGACAGTGAAATTTAGCAGACGGAAACTGTTCTGAAACCGCTCATGCATAGAGGTGTGTGAGTGCATACGTGAGTGTGTACGCCTCCTTGAGGCATTGCAAAATGTGCCATAAATGAATGTCGTTCATTTCTGATATTCTGTGAAAACATGTCTGGCTATGGAGGGGGGGATATTGCTTGGCTTGGAAGAAGAAAAGTTGGTGACAGGAAGGGCATCCAGTTGTAGAGAAAAAAAAAAAGAAACCTGCCTCGATACATGCATGGCTACATGTGAATGTGGTCAGTGATGGAAAAATAGGAGCCAAGGGTGGGGAGGCGGTGAGGGCAAAAAGGAAAGTTGAAAATAAATGCAGATTTTGCAGATTTGTGTAATAGGGACACGGGGGGGGGGGGGGTGTTGCATTGGAAGGGAAGGGGTCAAAGAGTAAACCAACAAGTAAATGCTGAAACAAACTGGACACACAGACAGACGACAACGCTGCCATCACTTTCGCTGTCATTGTTGCTCACTGGGGTGGGAGCTAAGTTTAGGTTAATTGGGGTGGTCAAACTTAAAAAGGGTGACGGGTCTTGGCGAGGGAGGAGTGGAGGGTGGGCGGGCAGCAGGGAAACCCGTAACAAATAAAAAGAGAAAAAAAAACAGACAAAATTACACATGAGACAAACAAACAAACACCAAGGACGAAACAGGGAACGCAACAGGGACAGACAGACAGACAGGTAGACAGATGGATTAAAAAAAGGGACGACGACAACGCCTTCGTTCCGCCAAGATTGTCGTATTCGGTCAGCCGGCCGGCCCACCCACCCACCCGCCTGTCGGTCAACATAACAATGTAATGAAGGGATGGGGTGGGGTGTGGGGGGACGGAGGTGGGGTGGGGCGGGGCAACGGAGGTGGTGTGGGGAGGGCGGTGGTCAGGAGATGGAGAGAGAACCAAGTCACATCGTAGTTCAGGCAGAGTGGAGTTTTCTGGGGGAAGGTCAGACAGGGGCAGGTGAGGGGGGGTGTAAATAGAAGCAGAAAGACAGCCCCTCCTCAGCAGAAATATTTAATGATGGGGGGGGGGGGCAGACAAAGAAATTGGGGAGCATAAACATAAATTATTTCATAGCTTGGAGTGTAGAATTTGGGGGGAGAAGGGACGTCAGAAGTGGTGGTGGTATGGAATACTTAAGCTACTGAGGGGATAGGGCAGAATGAGGGGGCACATAAGCTAAACTGCACCCTCGTTCAAATAGGGTGGAGCTTTCATTTTAGGGTGGAGGGAAGGCCAGTGATGGCGGTCTTGATAGGGGCAGGAGAATATGATTAGTTAAAGGGGGGAACAGCGGGCCAAGGATTTTTTGGAGGAACAGTGAAGCTTTTATCAGGTGGAACATTTATTGGCGGTGACGGGAATCTAAGGGGGCCTGACCAGGGGTAGGGGAGAGGACAGGGTAGTTAAGAGGTGCAGGCAAGGGACAGGGGTGGGTGGGACACGTAATTATTAAAAAAAAAATTCAAAAAAAAAAAAAGAAATAGTTTTAAACAGCAACAAACAGTGTGTGAGAGAGCGTGGTACTTACTGCCAGGTAATAATGTTTGCTTCTTCACCAATCCCAGAACGTCCAGAATGGAGGCGCCCGGCCGACGACATGGATCATCATCTGATGGAAGGCAATCAAGTAACATATCATAGAGGCGGCACGGAGGCGGTACAATGGTTTTTTTTATATTTACTTTTATGGTATTTTGGCAGTGTGGGGGGGAGCGGTTTGGGGGGAAGGAGGAGGAGTAGGAGCAGGAAGGGGCAGGGGGCGGGGCACAGAGACACTTTGTGGCGGCAGCAGTAGCGACAATGAGGACAGGGGGAGCCAGTGTTTTAAAATCATGGGGTGTATGTGTGTGTGTATTATTTTTTTGCTGAGGGGGGATCGTTTTTTTCTCTCATTTCCCCCTCCCCCACTTCAAAAATGGGTGAACATTGCAGTATAACCAACATCACAAGTCAAACTGATATATGTAAAGACTGGAAAAATAAACACTATATACAGATACTTATATGTATGTATGTATATTATATATATATATATATATCTATATATATATAAATACACACACACACACCCTATTTGTGTATTAAGGCTACCATTGGTTTCCCAACAGCCTTGAAACCAAGGAAATATCTTAATTTTTTCAAGTCAATCACATGAAACCAATGGTAGCCTTAATGCATGAAACCAATGGTAGCCTTAATGCATGAAACCAATGGTAGCCTTAATACATGAAACCAATGGTAGCCTTAATGCATGAAACCAATGGTAGCCTTAATGCATGAAACCAATGGTAGCCTAAATACATGAAACCAATGGTAGCCTTAATACATGAAACCAATGGTAGCCTTAATGCATGAAACCAATGGTAGCCTTAATACATGAAACCAATGGTAGCCTTAATGCATGAAACCAATGGTAGCCTAAATACATGAAACCAATGGTAGCCTTAATACATGAAACCAATGGTAGCCTTAATGCATGAAACCAATGGTAGCCTTAATACATGAAACCAATGGTAGCCTTAATGCATGAAACCAATGGTAGCCTAAATACATGAAACCAATGGTAGCCTTAATACATGAAACCAATGGTAGCCTTAATGCATGAAACCAATGGTAGCCTTAATGCATGAAACCAATGGTAGCCTTAATACATGAAACCAATGGTAGCCTTAATGCATGAAACCAATGGTAGCCTTAATGCATGAAACCAATGGTAGCCTTAATGCATGAAACCATTGGTAGCCTAAATACATGAAACCAATGGTAGCCCTAATGCATGAAACCAATGGTAGCCTTAATACGTGAAACCAATGGTAGCCTTAATGCATGAAACCAATGGTAGCCTTAATGCATGAAACCAATGGTAGCCTTAATGCATGAAACCAATGGTAGCCTTAATACACAGATAAAGAATATTTATCCATCCATATTCTCATTGTTCAACTAAGAGCATTGTTGTCGATGCTATCAATCCAAAAACATATTTTTCTGGTTCCTACGAGAGATACCCCAAAGTTACCATCTGTAGCAACAGGACCAAACTCGATACTGTCTCACACTGGTTCACATATTTACACAAGCATTCACATGTACTATTACTAGTTACTTTTTAATTACATTACTAATATTCCCTTCCACTTATTAGAAAATCCTGTAATTAATTCATACCAATTTTGTTATTATTGTCTTCCATAATCTTTAAAATTTTTAACTTTGTGTTCTTATAATGTTACATTGAGAATTTAATATTTAACAAAGACTTTCTTTCATCTGAGGATGTAGCTTTAATTCTGCATTATTTTGAAGGAACTTCTCCATTTTGCATTAATGCAGACGTAAGTAATTTATTTATTATTCAATATAATAATAATATAAACTATTTACATGTTTTTAAGTTACGAAACAATCTGTCATGATAATAGAATTTCCTTATTGCCAAATAAAATTTTATCAAACTATTTCTGTCATTTATAACCTCATATATATATAATCAAAACAAGCAACAAGTATATCCAAGGTAGTGTAGTACAATCGTTTCATGCTACTTCGTTTTATTAAACAATGTAAGTATTACATCAGTTTTAAAATGTCGAGCAATCTTCAGCCACATATAGAATTTTCCAATTAAACAGACAATGCACATCCTTATCCCTATTACATATGCCAACATTATATATATATATATACATATACATACATACACACCACACACACACACATATATATACTGCATGTATATGCACACATATACATACATATATTTTTGGAATATTGCAAAGACAGATAACTTGTGAGCACTTAAAAAACTATTTAAGAGTAAAATGCAATACACAGCCAATTTCAGTCACTGGTCAATGGCCATCCTGGAGCACAGCTTCTAAGAGAATTGTTATTACACTATCAACCAACGAACATATTTTTCTGGTTTCTACAAATTTAGCATCTGTACCAATGGGACAAAACTGGACATTGTCTTAAACCGGTTCACACGTTTACAGAAGCATTCACATGCACACAGAAGGATATGCACACGTGCGCACACTAGCGTTCACACTTGACAGACATCTGCATCATTTCTACCTACCAACTTCCGTTGTCCACGCTGATAACCAACATGAAGCTGTGCAAGGACTCTGCGACACTTACCGAAGGTGCCAAGTAGTGAGACGGAACCTGGAATCAAGGGATTCTTCTTAACGTTACGACTAAGGTGCATCACTTTTAGATGTTCTCGTTTTCCATGCTCGCATCGTGAGTCAGATGTTTCTACGGCCGGGTGCCTTTCCGGTCACCAACCCTCACCAGATCCAAACAAGGTAGTATTCCACACCCCACACCCGGCTGGACGTATGTTTTGGAGAATACTGGGAATGCACGGCACTGCTTGTATAACAGTGACAATTGTTTACAACAATCATGTGATGTCAAGAGGAGACACAAACACATGTATGCACACACCCACATATATATACACACACATATATATGCATTTATATCTATACATATACACACACACACACACACATATATGCATTTATATATATACATATATACACACACATATATGCATTTATATATATATACATATATACACACACACACATATGCAGTTATATATATACATATATACACACACACATATATGCATTTATATATATACATATATACACACACATATATATGCATTTATATATATACACATACATGACAGGCTTCTTTCAGTTTCCATCCATCAACAAAATTTGGTGGAGCTGGAGAACAGTCACCTCCACCCCTAAAACTGACCTTTCCGATTTTTTTTTTCACCGGATTCCTATGTTTTCGATGACGGACATTCTGAATATGCAAAGAACCACATTTTCAAAATTTTATATATATAGACTCTCTTCTTACTCTTTTACTTGTTTCAGTCATTTGACTGCGGCCATGCTGGAGCACCGCCTTTTAGTCGAGCAAATCGACCCCGGGACTTATTCGTTTGCAAGCCCAGTACTTATTCTATCGTTCTCTTTTGCCGAACCGCTAAGTGACGGGGACGTAAACACACCAGCATCGGTTGTCAAGCAATGCTAGGGAGACAAACACAAACACACACACACATATATATATACGACAGGCTTCTTTCAGTTTCCGTCTACCAAATCCACTCACAAGGCATTGGTCGGCCCGGGGCTATAGCAGAAGACACTTGCCCAAGATGCCATGCAGTGGGACTGAACCCGGAACCATGTGGCTGGTTAGCAAGCTACTTACCACACAGCCACTCCTGCGCCTACTGTTTTATTAAATTATTTAACTACTCTGGCTTTACCCGTATACACCCCTGGTTGTGTTTTCACAATGCAAATCCTGCTCCTACTTGTTTGGACATGAACTCACTGGGAGGGATCTGACTGAGCATAGGAGATGCTCAGTAGGGAGTCGACACCCGTAGCTGACAGTTGCCTACTGTCCTTCTCTTCCACATTGTGAAAGCTTACCATAGCGTTTTATCTAAATACAATGAAATTCAAAGACTTCATTTTTTTTTTTTTTTTATGGGGCACATATGGGTTAAATTGAACCCATCTGCTTGGTGTGCCCTCTCTCAAAGAGTAAAGTCAGAGATCCCAGAACAAAACATGAAGGAGCTGGCTGGCTGAAGTTTCAAGGACTTCCCCCGACACCCACACATTTTGCATTTCATTTGAACCCAGGTAAGTGTGGGCTGGAACATTTAATTAGTTGATATTACACCAAATACTGAAAAGGGAAGTCATTAACATTAATCGACACTTCTTGTCAATGAAGGCAAGGGAGATAATTCTGAAATTTAAATTAATTAAAAATTTATTTGCAGAAAACAGAGTGAGAGGGGGGGGGGGCATAATCTAATTGTCTGTTTTAAATACTAGGAAATTTTTTCAATGTTATTTATTTTAAATTGTTTAACCAGTAAAAATACAAACTTGTTGACTTGCTACCTCGCAAAGACTAAGATGAATTAACATGTTATCAGACTCAGCTCCACTGAAGAGGTTCAACAAGACTGGAACATGCTCACCAAACATCAAACCCATTCTCCATTGCATAGCTTCATTTTTTAATGGGGGGGGGTGCAAAAGTAGGTATACAGTTACAGAAAAAGAAAATACGTACAATACTCATTTATTTTTATCAAAAAAAAATATTTCGAAGTTAGCCTCATTTTTGATATTTTTACTTTTATTGTAACTTAATTCTTTTGATAAAAATAAATGATTATTGTATGGGTTTTCTTTTTACATAGCTGTATACCTACCTTTGCACCACCACACCTGTATGTAATTAAAGGTGGTGTACTGACAGAATCGTTAGCATGCTAGGCAAAATACTTAATGAAATTTTGTCCGTCTATGTTCTGAGTTCAAGTCCTGCCACAGTTGATGCTGCCTTTCATACTTACAGGGGTTGATAAAATAAATATCAACTGAACAATTGGGCAGGGGTCAGTGTAATCAACTCCCCCCTCACCCGAAATTGCTGGCCTTGTGTCAAGATATGAAACCATTAAGTGATTAGTTAAAATTTTGACATTGTCCAAGTCCACATCCACAACCTTTGTTGTTAACGCTAACGATGCTTCAACCAATTTAGGCAGCAAACTGACAGAGTCACAAAGGGGCCAGACATGGGGCTCAATAAAAAGTCCTTAGGAAATTGTGGAAAAAAAATCTCCCAAAATTCACACAGCTCAGATATCATCATCATCATTTATCATCATCATTTAACGTCCGTTTTCTGCGCTAGCACGGGTTGGAAGGTTCGACCGGGGTCTGGGAAGCCAGGAGGCTGCACCAGGCTCCTGTCTGATCTGGCAGTGTTTCTACAGCTGGATGCCCTTCCTTACGCCAACCACTCCGCGAGTGTAGTGGGTGCTTTTTACGTGCCAGGGGAGTCTGGCATCGGCCACGATCGGTTGGTGCTTTTAACGTGCCACCGGCATGGAAGCCAGTCAAGGCGACGCTGGCATCGGCCACGTTCGGATGGTGCTTTTTATGTGCCACCGGCACAGAAGCTAGTCGCATCAAACAATGTCAGATATTTACAAAGAGAAATCAAGTGTTTCCATGAATGCACTAATGAGGTTTGTATTAAAATTCACATTTAAACATCAAGGGGTTAACTCGGCCAGGTTGGTCGTCTGAGCCAAGAAATTTTCCGGTCGACTGCAACCGGGTTGATAACAAAAGGGTTAAGGGTACACAGGTCTGCATGTTCCATTGATTGGATGAGCTGGAACACTCATCGCTGTAAACTGACAGGGAGCCTGGCCAAATCACATACCAGTCCACTGCAGTGGATTAGCAGAAAGAAAAAGGCAGAGCGTCAGACGAAATGCCCTGCTGTATAACATTCTGGTTCCATGTATGCTGAGTTCGATCTCCACTGCTGTCAGTCACCATGGGGTGGTGACAGAGGATACAACTCTGCAATGGACTGCAACTCACTGATTACAAATTTCTTTTCGGTTGATACATTAAAGTGTCTTAACCAGTACTTGACTATGTGTCCTTTATGCATAAGGCATCCATGAGAAAAAATTCTTAGATGTTTTTTATACAAAGATACATCATTGTGTTATACACATGAATACACACAGATATACACATATACAAATTTCTTAGACATGTAACTACATGGATATGAACGTGTAGTGACACGAATATAAAAGCTAGACAAGGACTTAATAATTCACATTTTTTGTGTGTGTATATGTATATATATATGATGATATATATATATATATATCATATATATATATATGATATATATATATATATACACACACACACAAATACCCATACATACACATCTTCACATTCACATATAGGCATATACATCTATACACATACACAGGTATATATACATACATATATTATACACAAACACACACATATATATATACACACACACACACATTAACACAAATACACATATATACACACACATACACATTCACACATGTACACATCAGACTATATTTCTTATACAGATAAGCACACATACATCCGCACATATAATAACGTGCCTATCACTGACAGAGTGAAAGTTAACCAACTGGAAGCCACCACATCACATGAGAGGTAAAGTAATTGTGGAAGGGTGTTTCTTATCCAAAATATTGCCACAACAGGGGGGCGGGGATATTTACTGAAGCACTGGTGTTCCGTCTTAAGCTTCCTGTAAATAATAACATGGCATATAGAGAGAGGTAGGTAGGGGGAAGAGGGAGACTGAAAGAGAGAGAGAGAGAGAGAGGTGAAGAAGGCCTAGAAATTTGAAAGAGTGGGAAGGAACTGAGGCTGAAATAAAGAAAGAGTAAAAGAGAGGAGAGAGAGAGAGAGAGAGAGAGAGAGCTATACAGGAAAAAAAAAAGAGTGATTGAGAAAGACAAGTTGAACAGAAAGATGAAGTAGGAGGAGTCAAACAGAGATGGAAGGAGAGTCAGAGAGAGAGGGGGAGGTAATTATACTGAAAGACAGGTTTGTTGTGCGAAGAGACGGAGAGCAAAGAAAGTGAGAGAGAGAGGTAGAGAGGAAGCTAGAAGGAAAGGAAGAGGGTGAGAGAGAGAAAGACAGGTTATAAACAAAGGCAAAGTGAATCAGAGAGAGAGAGAGAGAGAGAGGAAGGATGAGGAGAGAAAACTCTGTGTGTGTGTGTGTGTGTGTGTGTCATCATCATCATCATCGTTTAGTGTCCGCTTTCCGTGCTAGCACGGGTTGGACGGTTCGACCGGGGTCTGGGAAGCCAGGAGGCTGCACCAGACTCCAGTCTGATCTGGCAGAGTTTCTACGGCTGGATGCCCTTCCTAACGCCAACCAGTGTGTGTTTGTGTTGTGTATATGTTGGTGTGTGTATCATCATGAATCAGCATCACTTAACATCTGTTTTCCCTCCTGGCATGGGTTGGAGAGTCTGGCAGGAGGTGGTAAGGCTGGGAATGACAAATGATGGAGACCTTTGGTCAAGATGCTGTGCTTGAGTAGACGACCCATCAAGCCAAGTGAAATCATAGTCAGGGCAGACACTGGTGTCACGCATCTGGCACCTGTGCCACGTAAAAGCATGCATTACACTCTCGGAGTGGTCGGTGTTAGGAAGAGCATCCAGCCGTAGAAATCTTGCCAAATCAGACTGGAGTCTGGTACAGCCCTTTGGCTTACCAGCTCAGGTCAAACTGTCCAACATGGACAACAGACATTGAATGACGATGATGATGATAATGACCCCTTTTATTACTATTTTAATTTGATGGACCCCTACAGCCATTCAACATTTTAAAACTAGTTTCATAAATACTATTTTGTTATTCACAAATTCCTTTGTGTAGGTTGAACAATATAAAATGTTAGAGAAAGAAACCCAGCTGTTACTAACAATACATACATTTTAATCCAAAGTTCTCACAGACCCTTAAAACCCTACTCTGGATTCCCAATTTACTATTTTCTTTGTACAGAACCCCAAAAACCAGCTGTTACTAACAATACATACATTTTAATCCAAAGTTCTCACGGACCCTTAAAACCCTACTCTGGATCCCCAATTTACTATTCTCTTTGCACAGAACCCCAAAAACCAGCTGTTACTAACAATACATACATTTTAATCCAAAGTTCTCACGGACCCTTAAAACCCTACTCTGGATCCCCAATTTACTATTTTCTTTGCACAGAACCCCAAAAACCAGCTGTTACTAACAATACATACATTTTAATTCAAAGTTCTCACGGACCCTTAAAACCCTACTCAGGATCCCCAATTTACTATTTTCTTTGCACAGAACCCCAAAAACCTTATATGGACCAGCAGGGGTCACATGGAGCCCAACTGTGAACCATGACTTTAAATAAGTTACCAGTTATTCTCAAGAATGACTCGATGGTTTTTCGTCACACCGATGGATGAACATTTACTGTGTGTTTACAGAAGAGAAGAGAAGAGAAGTTCTGACAGGGGGAAGACGGGGAGCGAGAAACTGCTTGTGTTTGTGTGTGTGTTGGACTGTATGTGTGTGTGTGTTTGGGGAGAGAGAGAGAGAGAGAGAGAGAGAAGAAAGAAGAGAGAGACTCACAATTTGATTCTTCATCCACGTCATCTACTTCGACCCAGTCCACGTCTGGTTTCTGTGTGTAACAAGTCTTCTTGATGCAGTATACCATGTGATTAGCTGAGGAAGCACCGCAGCGGAGGAGGAGGCACGAAAAGGAAAACGGGAGAAGAAGGAGACATCAATGAACAAGGAATGAACACCGCCACCTCCCACACGTATGGCACAACACAGCATTTACATATACGGCTTTCACATCGACTTACCTTGAAGGGGCAACATGGAGAGGAGAGAGAAACATCATTGCGAAGTCTCTGTACTTGGATAATCGGGACAGAGAGGGAACACCAATAGTGTCACTCACATCTTCCAGAAATAGCAACCAAATCTCCCTCAAATTACATCCAAAATTTTAGTTAAATTCCCTGAATGAGCTAGATTTCTGTTATAAGTCTTAAGTTGCATGGAGCTAAATCAAACCATATTAAATAATAATAATGATATATATATAAAATAAGTAATAAATGTGCCCATTTAAAGGCTAGCCAGGCTCATGGGCCCAGTTTCCCGGTTTCAATGGCGTATGTGTTCCCCAGCTGGACGGGACGACAGTCCATCGCAGCGTTACTCATTTTTGCCAGCTGAGTTGACTGGAGCAACGTGAAATGAAGTGTTTCGCCCAAGAACACAATGCGTCGCCCGGTCCAGGAATCAAAACCACAATCTTACGATCATGGTGCTGACACCCTAACCACTAAGTCACGTGCCCCCACGATCGGATGGTGCTTTTTACGTGCTACCGACACAGAAGCCAGTCAAGGCAGCACTAGCATCAGCCATGTTTGGGTGGTGCTTTTTACGTACCACCAGCCTGAGGATCACAACTACAATTTCCATTTGAATGAGATTTGATGTTGATGTACTTGACTGAATAGGTCACCTCAAGCATGGCATGTCACCCTACGATCCAAGGAACTTTTGAGTGGGCTGGTTAGACGACACTACTGTTGCTTCTCTGAGAGAGAGAGGGGTGTATATATGTATGTGTGTATATATATATATATATTATATATATATATAAAAGAGTGTTTATAATTATGAATAAATCACAATATACAATTACAATGGAGATGGTTGCAAAAACTCTCACATGTTAAGAAATAGCAGTCAAGCACTCATTTTCATTCATATTATATCTTCTCAGAATATATACATATGGCTAGATAACCGAAGAGATGGTGTTGTGGATTTCCACTTCGGCATCTGAAACTCAGGTTTATCTTGACTATGAGTAATTGTAACATATTATTTTATAGATATATATAAATATATATATATATCATTCATATACACACATATATTATCATTATTATTACTGTTATTAAAATTAATAGAAGTATGGACGAAAAATGTCAGCACAACATAATCAAAATAAATTTTAACTGAACATCTGAAAAACCTTTTAGCTGTTGAAGAACACAAGCCAAAAGCAGCACCAAACCAAATTTAAGGTTGAACAGTTGTTCATTCAACCAAGAATCTTCTGAACCTTCACAGGAGGTTTTAAGGAAAACTCCATTGCAAGCTTTAAAGATATTTAGGTTTGTTTCTTTGATACTTAGAGCCCTCCCCCCAAGTCATTCACAATAACTAACCCCTATCCCTGTCTCGAGGAACACTGGGTCCAAGAGTTCAACAGACATGGAGAAACTGAGAGAGAGACAAACAGACAGACAGACAGACCGAGTGAAGAACTTACCAATTTTGTTGCCGAGGCGACTCCCGAGCCACAAACAATACATGGGTTCGCCATCGGTTTCTCAGTGGGGATACTAATGCTGAAGTTAGTGAGTCGCCCTGAGTGAAATCCCAACTGTGTGTAGCGTAGGCAGTGCTGCAGCTCGGTCGAAAACCGGCACATGGAGCATTCTATGTATTTGCTGCAAGGAACACAGAGGTCGACTTTAAGAAGAAGGTTAGTGGTCGGTGGGAGCATAGGCATATAGACTAGTGCGTGTGTGTGTGTGTGCACATGACTTTTGCATGTGAGAAATGAATGTGTAAGCCATTTGTGTGTATACATGGCTGTTGCGAATGTGTGTGTATGTAATATACGGAGATGTACTTGCATAGCAAGTGACCTGATCTGAGATCGTGTGCTGGAACAAAAACAATTGCAGCGTGGAAGGTGTTTATAAGGCCATTTAAGAAACACACAAAACCATTCGATCACTTCAACATTTAAATTTAATTTGCCAAAATATTTTCGTCACTTTGAGACCGCGAACTGACAAAATTTTGTGCTGCATCATATATATATATATACAATACAGATAAAGCGTGAAATATAAGTAATTTAATAAAATCAATAAATTTCACCTCCCTAGTAGATTTCGGGATGGAAAGGACCATATTCGTGTAAAATTATATAATTATAATAGGGGTTTTTTGCAATAAGTTGCTTAAACCATAATTATATATATATATATATATTATATATATATAATATATATATATATATAAAAGAGTGTTTATAATTATGAATAAATCACAATTATACAATTACAATGGAGATGTTGCAAAAACTCTCACATGTTAAGAAATAGCAGTCAAGCCACTATTTTCATTCATATTATATCTTCTCAGAATATATACATATGGCTAGATAACCGAAGAGATGGTGTTGTGGATTTCCACTTCGGCATCTGAAACTCAGAGTTTTATCTTGACTATTGAGTAATTGTAACATATTATTTTATAGATATATATAAATATATATATATATTCATTCATATACACACATATATTATCATTATTATTACTGTTATTAAAATTAATAGAAGTATGGACGAAAAATGTCAGCACAACATAATCAAAATAAATTTTAACTGAACATCTGAAAAACCTTTTAGCTGTTGAAGAACACAAGCCAAAAGCAGCACCAAACCAAATTTAAGGTTGAACAGTTGTTCATTCAACCAAGAATCTTCTGAACCTTCACAGGAGGTTTTAAGGAAAACTCCATTGCAAGCTTTAAAGATATTTAGGTTTGTTTCTTTGATACTTAGAGCCCTCCCCCCAAGTCATTCACAATAACTAACCCCTATCCCTGTCTCGAGGAACACTGGGTCCAAGAGTTCAAACAGACATGGAGAAACTGAGAGAGAGACAAACAGACAGACAGACAGAGTGAAGAACTTACCAATTTTGTTGCCGAGGCGACTCCCGAAGCCACACAAACAATACATGGGTTCGTCCATCGGTTTCTCAGTGGGGATACTAATGCTGAAGTTAGTGAGTCGCCCTGAGTGAAATCCCAACATGTGTGTAGCGTAGGCAGTGCTGCAGCTGGTCGCAAACCGGCACATGGAGCATTCTATGTATTTGCTGCAAGGAAAACAAGAGGTTCGACTTTAAGAAGAAGGTTAGTGGTCGGTGGGAGCATAGGCATATAGACTAGTGTGCGTGTGTGTGTGTGCACATGACTTTTGCATGTGAGTAAATGAATGTGTAAGCCATTTGTGTGTATACATGGCTGTGCGAATGTGTGTGTATGTATATATTACGGAGATGTACTTGCATAGCAAGTGACCTGATCTGAGATCGTGTGCTGGAACAAAAACAATTGCAGCGTGGAAGGTGTTTATAAGCCATTTAAGAAACACACAAAAACCATTCGATTCACTTCAACATTTAAATTTAATTTGCCAAAATATTTTCGTCACTTTGAGACCGCGAACTGACAAAATTTTGTGCTGCATCATATATATATATATACAATACAGATAAAGCGTGAAATATAATTAATTTAATAAAATCAATAAATTTCACCTAGTAGTATTTCGGGATGGAAAGGACCATATTCGGTAAAAATTATATAATTATAATAGGGGTTTTTTGCAATAAGTTGCTTAAACCATAATATATATATATATATATATATATATATATATATATATATATATATATATATATATATGCATGTGTCCACACACACACACACATATTCCTGAGACTACCCCTTCCAAATGTTCTCTCTACAATTAGTGATGCAACTGTCTTCATTCACATGCATTACACAACCATAACAACACAGACTCCTCTCTTGCATGAAACTACATCCGATGCCACGTGCACCCAGTTTTTCTCTCAAACCACTTACACTCTAAGCATTATTAAATCTCAGAGCGAGATGTAAACAGTAACCACTCGACAATGTAAAGTATAAAAGCCATCTCAATATGGCTAACCACAAAGTGGAGGTGTTACTGTAGCTTTTTAGCCCCAGGAGATCATCGTCTCCAGCTGGCTTTAGACACACTTTCTGTGCCCTTTAGGTATTTGCAAAGGGAGGCCATCCCTTCCTCGTAAGCCTGAGTGATACGCACGGACCAGTTTCGAGATTATTGTCTTTTATCAACGGGCGATAACCACCAGGTCACGATGAAAGGCAAGGCTTGCGAGGAAGGGATGTCCTCCCTTTGCAAATACCTAAAGGGCACAGAAAGTGTGTCTAAAGCCAGCTGGAGATGATGATCTCCTGGGGCTAAAAAGCTACAGTAACACCCCCACTTTGTGGTTAGCCATATTGAGATGGCTTTTATACTTTACACTTACACTCTGTTGTGCATGAACACTGACATTGTTGAATGTTAGTGTTTAATCCTTCCGAGAATTAAGATTGAATGAATGTGGTGATATCTAATGTATGTTTGTTCCCAAACAACACTTTATTTTAGTGCTGCTGACGCCACCAGATTGAATGGTACTGTCCAGGTGTCGAAACCATAATGATATCTGTGGGGCAGCTGATGATGGACGTATGTTGGATTGTTGGTATGGCTGTTATTGTATATGCAGAACAGTTTTATAAGACATCCATTTAATACACATATATACACACACATATATACACACACACACACACACACGCATGCGCACGCACTTATATGTATATCGTACTGGAGTAAGAGAAATGGAATTAGTACAGTGATGTAGAAACATCTAGAAAAATAGAAAAATGAATAGAGTTTGTGATGATGGTGATGATGATGATGCATGGATGCTGTGGTGGTGGTGGTAGTAATATCGATGACAATGATGGTGTCAAGTTGATGCATGATTGGATGAGACAAGAGACGGGAAGAGAACAGTGAAAGAGATGAAATAAAACAAAACACACAATGTGAAATCAGATGACAAAACGATGATGATGACGTCGGATGACTACAAAGTCCCTTACCGGAAATGTCCGGCAGTGTTCATGTTGGCTTTGCATTCGATACATTTATAAGTCTCCATGTATTCGGGTAGCCTCATTCCATGGTAATCCATAACTTTGGTGAGTGCAGGGGCATTCAATGACTTCACCCCTTTGTCTTTGGTCGGAGCCACGCCCGGCTCCGGTACCTTTATCATCACTTGGTCAGGGGTCGTGTACTTGGCATTCATACCTGCAGGGACACAGAAAGACATACAGACAGATAGTATATATAGATATATAGATTTCGATTTCAAATTTTGGCACAAAGCCAGCATTTTTGAAGGGAGGAGGAGTAAGTTGATTACATCAACCCCCAGCATTCAACTGGTACTTATTTTATCAACCCTTAAAAGGATGAAAGACAAAGTCGACCTCAGCAGAATTTGAACTCAGAACGTAAAGACAGACACAATGCCATTACATATGTTGATGACGAAGATGGTGATGACAATGGTGATGATGGAGATGATGATGATGACAATAACGATTGTGATGATGATGATGACAACAATGATGATGACGATAATAATGATGGTGATAATAATGGTGTTGACAATGGTGATGATGGAGATGATGATGATGATGACAACAACAATGATGATGATGATGATAATGATGGTGTTGACAACGGTGATGGAGATGATGACGAGGTGATAAAGATGACAATGATGATGGTGATGATGGTGTCGACAGTGTTGATGATGGAGATGATGCTGGTGGTGATGACGACAATGACAATGATGTTGACAATGGTGGTAATGGAGATGATGATGACGATGACAACAACAACGTTGATTGTGATGATGATGGTGATGACAACAATAATAATGATGATGGTGACAATGATGACAATAAGATGACAGCATAAAAGAAAGACAAAAGAAAACAAACAAAAACGAAAGAACGAAACTGTAAGCTGGGGCCACTCACCTATTACTCCCTTTTGGTTCGACTGGTGGTCCTTCTTCCGGTGAGCCTTCACTTCCAAAGAATTGAAGAACGTCAACTTACATATGGGACATTTTCGAGAATTCGTTTTGGACTGATGTTTTAGGAGGTGGTGGTAGTACATTTGGGTCTGACCCCAGCCATTGGCCACGAACTTAACACGGAATATCTTCAAACAGTACAGACACAGGATGAATGGAGAACTGTCGTGTTTCTGAAATGGAAACATGACCATCGGTCAGAGAAATACAGAGAGAAATGAGCAGATGACCGGAGAGTCTGAGAAGCTAAGACTTGTTTTAACAAACAGCTAGAAGTTTAAAAAAATGAAAACAGGCATTGTCCTAACAGCAAGATGACCACGAGGTCAGATCGGCTAACAGACTTGTTTTAACAAACAGCCAGATGGGCAGCAGGTTTGTGTTTCGCGGAGGCAATGTGGCCGATGCCGGTGGCGTGTAACTAACAGCCATGCCGGTGGCATGTGAAAAGCATCTATCAAGCATTGGACCTCACAGAGGCAAGGACATTTGACCAAGACCTTTGGAATATGCCGTGCTTGAGAAAAAAATCCATCAGGTCAAGTGAATCATAGTCGTGGCAGGTACTGGTGTAAAAGATGAAAGATCAACCCCCACCCGCTAAAAAAACTAATACATAAAAAAATTTTAAAAAAAAACAAAACAAAGAACTTACCTTCTTGAAGTGGTCGACTGCGTCGCTGTACATGGATGAGCGGAAATTGCACATTTGACAAATATATGGCATCTCGCACGCTGTGTGCACCTGGCGCATGTGATTGGTTAACGCAAGTCGACTGTCATGGTCCTTCTCGCAGATGCGACACAGGAGCACGTTGGCATTGTTCATATGGACCTGGTCAGAGCAGAAAGAGAAAGGAGACAGGTTAATGACTATTGTCACATCTGAGACATAATTATACATTTATATATATACTAGCAGTATCACCCGGCGTTGCTCAGGTTTTTTAAGGGAAATAACTATATAAGCATTTTTAGAGATGTAAAGTATAATAGCCATCTCAATATGGCTAACCACAAAGGTGGGGGTGTTACTGTAGCTTTTTACGTTCTGAGATTTAATAATAAATTTTTAGAGAGTTACTTCCCTTATATAAACTGAGCGAAAATGCATTAAAAATACGTAAAAATTATGGTAAATTTTTTTTTAAATCGTAGACTCATCGTAGACGCGCGCTAATACCCAGAAGGGCTCGATATGAATCACGACTATAAGATACCCGCTTTTGGTTAAACTGCACCGCAAAATGTGGGAGTAGTTAGGAATCTAAATCGTAGGAGACAGACACACAACTTCACTTTTATATATATATATATATATATATATATATATAAAATGCAAATAATTAGAAAATGGAGAAAACCACAGATTAACAAACACATCGATTGGACCACATTTACAGCTTATTTCTAAGAAATTAAATCCATTAGATTTCAACTGGACTATTTATTAGGTGACCGGTAATAAAGACACAGGAAAAAAAGTCACAATTAATTTATGGGAACTGGACAAATCCGCCCCTTAGGACAAAACCCAACCGGACAAAAACCCCCGTGACTTTTTTTTTGTGACTTACAAAGAACAAGTCCTGAGGAAGGGAGGTCGATTTGTTCAACCAAAGGCGGTGCTCCAGCATGGCCACAGTGAAATGACTGAAAGAAAATAAAAAGAAAAGTGCTTACCTTCTCAATGTGAGTTTGCATTTCAAAAGGAGTATCAAACTGCTTGTAGCAATGTTTACACTGGGTGAGGTCACTGAGGTCAAGATTCTGTTGCTTCTCGCTGTCAATGTGACCCTGCATGTGCATCATTGTGCGCACGTTGTTGTACAACATCTTGGAACAATACCAACACTGCAACAGAAGAGAACGAGTGAGAGCCATGGAGATAGAAAAAGAGCGGGGTGGGTGCTTTTCACAAGGTGCTAACCCCAGCGAAGTTTTCTGTAGCTTGATGGCCTTCCTAATGCTGATCCCTTTACAGTGAGGACCGAGTGCCTCTGATGTGGCATCGGTGTGACAAAGGTTCCTCAAGTGAGAGGAGGTGTGCTACTGAATGAGGGGGCTTTGTGACAGGTGACCAGAGGTTAAAGCAGGGGTGGGGAAACGCCCACCTACAGGCACAATTGTGCCTGCGAGCACATTTTATTGCACCCACAGGCTGGTATATTCGTATGTACAAAATATAGTAAATTTTCCAATAATAAAATTTATACGATACTCGTATGTCTCTTTGCGACATAGGTCGCGTTTCCACTACGACATAAAACGGTTAGACTCAAACAGAAAATCGTCCGGCAATTGCCATTTGAATGGAAATTTTGCTTTCACTATAAAACACATATCGCTAGGTTTGTACCACCCCCTTGAGTCCCAACTACACCCTAGCTGAAAAATATAGAATACCTCATAATTAATATAAATGTCCTAAATTCCAGATTAATAATAATAATAATAATAAAATAATAATAATAATAAAAAAATAATAATAATAAAAATAATAATAATAATAATAGTCCTTTTTACTATAGGCACAAGGCCTGAAATTTGGGGCAAGGGGACTAGTTGATTATATCGACACCAGTGCATAACTGGTACTTAATTTATTGACCCTGAAAGGATGAAAGGCAAAGTCGACTTTGGCAGAATTTTAACTCAGAAAGTTAACCCGGGCAAAACCCCATTTTGCATTTTGCCCACTATGTTAAAGATTCTGCTCCCTTAACAATAAAAAAAAAAAAGCCTACCTTAAATCTGTGTTCTCCTTTCTCTTCCCAATAATTTGGGTCACCTTCCATTTTGCCATAATAATATTCGTCCAGAGGGACCCAGTTTCCTGAAAGAAGAAGGTAAAAAAAAAACACAAAATAAGACTGAAGTCTCGCAAACAACAGGGACACAGGTTCAATCCTCAGATGTGATGCACACACAGCATTTTAACCCTTAGTATTTAAAGTGGCCAGATCTGGTTCAAAAATTCTAGGTTTTATGTTAAACCTGGCCAGATCCAGCTTATCACACTTACCTTACAATGTCATTCTAAAAACAAGCAATTACATCATCAAAATCTCAAAGCTATGAGATAATTCAGGATTAATACAAAATGATATGAATATATAAGCATTGTGGAGGCGCAATGGCCCAGTGGTTAGGGCAGCGGACTCGCGGTCGTAGGATCGCGGTTTCGATTCCCAGACCGGGCGTTGTGAGTGTTTATTGAGCGAAAACACCTAAAAGCTCCACGAAGCTCCGGCAGGGGGTGGTGATCCCTGCTGTACTCTTTCACCACTTTCTTCCACTCTTTCTTCTGTTGGCCTGCTCGCTTAGCCAGCGGGGTGGCGTCATTTGAAGGCTAAAACAATGCAAAGCACATTGTGACCAGCGATGTGTAACTACATCTGATGGTCTGGTCGGTCACGTGATCACGTGATATAAGCATTACATTTTGATGGAGTAATCTGAATGCTAAAAAAGGGTTAAAATAGGGACCACATGAACCACTTGACCTTACACAATTTAACAGCCAAATGTCCCCAGGTATCGGGGTTTATGGCATATGGAAATTGAACACTGCAAGTAGATATGAATGACACATTCAATAGTGTAGTATGAGGTAGACTTAGGATGAATGGGAGACAGGGTTGTCCCAGATGAAAATACTTTTAACCCCCTTTGGCATTCAGGTTACTTTGTCAAATGTAAAACCCTTTAAAGTGAGTGCCCCAGCATGGCCACAGTCAAATGACAGAAGCAAGTGAAAGTCGTGGCTGTGTGGTAAGAAGCTTGCTTCCCAACCACATGGTTCTGGGTTCAGTCCCATTGCATGGCACCTTGGGCCAGTGTCTTCTACTATAGCCTCAGGTCGCCCATAGTCTTGTGAGTGGATTTGATAGATGGAAACTGAAAGAAGCCTGTCGTATATGTGTGTGTGTGTGTTTGTCCCCCAACCCCACCATCGTTATGTCTCCATAACCTAGCAGTTTGGCAAAAGAGACCAACAGAATAAATACTAGCTTTACAAACAATAAGTCTTGGTGCCGATTTCTTCGACTAAAACCCTTTAAGGTGGTGCTCCAGCATGGCCACAGTCATATGACTGAAACAAGTAAAAGAATGAAGGAGTACATGACAGGCTTCTTTCAGTTTCCATCTACAAGGCTTTGGTCAAGCCCAAAGCTGTAGCGGAAGACCACTTTACCCTGGAGTGCTGCGCAGTGGGACCAAACCGGAGACCACCTAGTTGGCAAGGAAGCTTCTCCACCGCACAGCCACAACTGCACCCATTCACAATCTCTTTCACTCTTTCACTTGTTTCAGTCATTTGACTGCGGCCATGCTGGAGCACTGCCTTAATCGAGCAAATCGACCCCGGGACTTATTCTTTGTAAGCCCAGTACTTATCCTATCAGTCTCTTTTGCCGAACCACTAAGTGACGGGGACGTAAACACACCAGCATCGGTTGTCAAGCAATGCTAGGGGCACAAACACAGACACACAAACACACACATATATATATACATATATACGACAGGCTTCTTTCAGTTTCCATCTACCAAATCCACTCACAAGGCATTGGTTTGGCCCGGGGCTATAGCAGAAGACACTTGCCCAAGGTGCCACGCAGTGGGACTGAACCCGGAACCATGTGGTTGGTTAGCAAGCTACTTACCACTCAGCCACTCCTGCGCCTACAACATTTACATTTCATGATGACAATGACGACAAAACCAGAACATCAAACCCCCACCCCGTCCCCACCCCCGCCCCGAACAACTACTGCCACTGTTGACCAAAGGGAAGAAACTGACCGGCAGAGGAATCTGTTGAAGTTTTTCGCTGCACCTTCTTTTTGGGTGGGGACTGGGCTGAATCTGTGTCCGCTGACCGTTTCAGTGTTGTCGAGGCTGTGTCCAAGGGATCGGTTTTCTTGAAGCCATAGCCGATCGTGTTAGCACTGGTGGTCCCTTGTTCGCTTTGGCTGAGGCTGTTGTTGTTGTTGTTGTTGCTGTTGTTTCCACTTCCAACTTGTCTGTGATTGGCAGCGGAGAGCAAAGAAGAGATAGCCTTTGGTAAAATCAGGGAGTGTTGCTGTGATAGGGAACTGTTTTCGCCTGTGAGAGAGAGAAAAAGGTCAGAGGTTAGAGGAGACAACGGAAAGGGCCGAGAGGTCAAGTGACTGGTCAGAGGCTGGGAAAAGCGAGGTGAAAGGGTCAAGTGATGATATGGTTAGCAGTCAAAGGAGAGAGAGGTCCAGCGGAGAGCAAAGAAGAGATAGCCTTTGGTAAAATCAGGGAGTGTTGCTGTGATAGGGAACTGTTTTCGCCTGTGAGAGAGAGAAAAAGGTCAGGGGTTAGAGGAGACAACGGAAAGGGCCGAGAGGTCAAGTGACTAGTCAGAGGCTGGGAAAAGCGAGGTGAAAGGGTCAAGTGATGATAAGGTTAGCAGTCAAAGGAGAGAGAGGTCATGTAAACAGGTGAGATGAGTAGGGTTAGGGTTAAGGTTAGGGTCAGACCTATTTCTCATGACTGGTTTAGATTAATGAATAAAGATATGGCAAGTCAGAGTCAATATAGTTTTACTGACTCTGACTCCAGCTACCCCTAAACTGTTTCCGACTCCACAGCCCTGGTGTCATCAACACCTTGGATGGTAGAAGTGAAATAGGGCAGATCTAAATGAAGAGGGGGAAAATGACAAAGAAGGAGGGAGGGAGGGAAAGAGGATGTAGGCAAGGGAGATGGACAGAAAGACAGAGAGAGAGAGGTGGAGGAAGAGGGAATAAATACGGAGCTAAAAAGACGGAGAGAAAGATAAATTGAGTGAGAGAAAAATAGAGAGTTACAGGAGAAAGACAGATGTACAAGAGAGAGAGATGGATAACTAGATAGACAGACAGGTAGCTAACGAGGTAGGCAGGCAGAGAGCCAGACACACAGACAGCTAACTAGACACATGGACACATGGCTAACTAGTTAGACAGACAGACAGCTAGTCAAACAACTTGCTTGTTAGACTGACAGACAGCTAGACAGACAGACAGACAGAAAGTTAGCTAGACAGACAGACAGACAGAAAGTTAGCTAGACAGATAGACAGACAGCTAGCTAGGCAGACAGACAGACAGACAGCTAGACAGACAGACAGACAGCTAGCTAGACAGATAGCTAGACAGCTAGCTAGACAGACAGACAGCTAGCTAGACAGATAGCTAGACAGATAGACAGACAGCTAGCTAGACAGATAGACAGACAGCTAGCTAGGCAGACAGACAGACAGCTAGCTAGGCAGACAGACAGACAGCTAGCTAGACAGACAGACAGACAGCAGCTAGCTAGACAGATAGACAGCTAGCTAGACAGATAGCTAGACAGATAGACAGACAGCTAGCTAGACAGATAGACAGACGACAGACAGCTAGCTAGACAGACATACAGACAGCTAGCTAGACAGACAGACAGACAGACAGCTACTAGACAGATAGCTAGACAGATAGACAGACAGCTAGCTAGACAGATAGACAGACAGACAGACAGCTAGCTAGGCAGACAGACAGACAGCTAGCTAGACAGACAGACAGACAGCTAGCTAGACAGATAGACAGACAGCTAGCTAGACAGACAGACAGCTACTAGACAGATAGCTAGACAGATAGACAGACAGCTAGCTAGACAGATAGACAGACAGACAGACAGCAGCTAGCTAGACAGCAGACAGACAGCTAGCTAGACAGATAGCTAGACAGATAGACAGACAGCTAGCTAGACAGACAGACAGATAGCTAGACAGATAGACAGACAGCTAGCTAGGCAGACAGACAGACAGCTAGCTAGACAGACATACAGACAGACAGACAGCTAGCTAGACAGCTAGACAGACAGACACACAGGCAGCTAGCTAGGCAGACAGACAGATAGCTAGACAGACAGACAGACAGAGCTAGACAGACAGACAGACAGCTAGCTAGACAGATAGCTAGACAGCTAGCTAGACAGACAGACAGCTAGCTAGACAGATAGCTAGACAGCTAGCTAGACAGATAGACAGACAGCTAGCTAGGCAGACAGACAGACAGCTAGCTAGGCAGACAGACAGACAGCTAGCTAGACAGCTAGCTAGACAGATAGCTAGACAGATAGACAGACAGCTAGCTAGACAGATAGACAGACAGACAGACAGCTAGCTAGGCAGACAGACAGACAGCTAGCTAGACAGACAGACAGACAGACAGCTAGCTAGACAGATAGCTAGACAGATAGACAGACAGCTAGCTAGACAGATAGACAGACAGACAGACAGCTAGCTAGGCAGACAGACAGACAGCTAGCTAGACAGACAGACAGACAGCTAGCTAGACAGATAGACAGACAGCTAGCTAGACAGACAGACAGCTAGCTAGACAGATAGCTAGACAGATAGACAGACAGCTAGCTAGACAGATAGACAGACAGACAGACAGCTAGCTAGGCAGACAGACAGACAGCTAGCTAGACAGATAGCTAGACAGATAGACAGACAGCTAGCTAGACAGACAGACAGATAGCTAGACAGATAGACAGACAGCTAGCTAGGCAGACAGACAGACAGCTAGCTAGACAGACATACAGACAGACAGACAGCTAGCTAGACAGACAGACAGCTAGCTAGACAGACAGACACACAGGCAGCTAGCTAGGCAGACAGACAGATAGCTAGACAGACAGACAGACAGAGCTAGACAGACAGAAGACAGCTAGCTAGACAGATAGCTAGACAGCTAGCTAGCAGACAGACAGCTAGCTAGACAGATAGCTAGACAGATAGACAGACAGCTAGCTAGACAGATAGACAGACAGCTAGCTAGGCAGACAGACAGACAGCTAGCTAGACAGACATACAGACAGCTAGCTAGCAGACAGACAGACAGCTAGCTAGACAGACAGAAGACAGCTAGCTAGACAGATAGCTAGACAGATAGACAGACAGCTAGCTAGACAGATAGACAGACAGACAGACAGCTAGCTAGGCAGACAGACAGACAGCTAGCTAGACAGACAGACAGACAGACAGCTAGCTAGACAGATAGCTAGACAGATAGACAGACAGCTAGCTAGACAGATAGACAGACAGACAGACAGCTAGCTAGGCAGACAGACAGACAGCTAGCTAGACAGACAGACAGACAGCTAGCTAGACAGATAGCTAGACAGATAGACAGACAGACAGCTAGCTAGACAGATAGCTAGACAGATAGACAGACAGCTAGCTAGACAGATAGACAGACAGACAGACAGCTAGCTAGGCAGAGACAGACAGCTAGCTAGACAGATAGCTAGACAGATAGACAGACAGCTAGCTAGACAGACAGACAGATAGCTAGACAGATAGACAGACAGCTAGCTAGGCAGACAGACAGACAGCTAGCTAGACAGACATACAGACAGACAGACAGCTAGCTAGACAGACAGACACACAGGCAGCTAGCTAGGCAGACAGACAGATAGCTAGACAGACAGACAGACAGCTAGCTAGACAGATAGACAGACAGACAGACAGCTATCTAGGCAGACAGACAGACAGCTAGCTAGGCAGACAGACAGACAGCTAGCTAGGCAGACAGACAGACAGCTAGCTAGACAGATAGACAGACAGCTAGCTAGGCAGACAGACAGACAGCTAGAAAGACAGACTGACAGACAGCTAGACAGACAAATAAGACAAACAGACAGACGAAACAGGAAGATTAGACAAAAGGAGAATTTTAGATGAAAAACAAATTCTTTTTAAATGAAGGCAAAGCCTTAATAAAATAAAAAAAAACATCAATCAATAAACTTACCAGGTTTTCGCATTTGTCCCTGGACTTTGCCGAGGGACATGTTTCCCGCAAGGTTTTTGTTGAGGGTGTTGGCAGTGAGCATGGAGTTTGAAAGAGAAGAGCGCTGTAATTGGTTGGCATGGAGTTGGGACTGGAAGGAAAAGAAGGAGGAGAACAATAGTTTAAGATCGACTCCACTAAATAAAGGGACACGAAGGGATTCAGGAGTTCAGTTAACATTCTCTTTACTCTTTTACTTGTTTCAGTCATTTGACTGCGGCCATGCTGGAGCACCGCCTTTAATCGAGCAACTCGACCCCGGGACTTATTCTTTTGTAAGCCCAGTACTTATTCTATCGGTCTCTTTTGCCGAACCGCTAAGTAACGGGGACATAAACACACCAGCATCGGTTGTCAAGCAATGCTAGGGGGACAAACACAGACACACAAACACACGTATATACATATATACGACAGGCTTCTTTCAGTTTCCGTCTACCAAATCTACTCACAAGGCTTCGGTCGGCCCGAGTCTATAGTAGAAGACACTTGCCGAAGGTGCCACGCAGTAGGACTGAACCCGGAACCATGTGGTTGGTAAACAAGCTACTTACCACACAACCACTCCTGCGCCTATATTCAACTCTTTTAGCATTCGGATTACTCTGCCAAACACAATGTAACACCCGCAATAGTTGGAGGATTATTCTCTCTGGGTGTGTGTGTGTGTGTGTAATTATATCGACCCCAGTGCGTAACTGGTACTTTATTTATCGACCCCCGAAAGGATGAAAGGCAAAGTCGACCTCGGCAGAATTTGAACTCAGAACACAACAGCAGACGAAATACTGCTAAGCATTTCGCCCGGCGTGCTAATATTTCTGCCAGCTCGCCGCCTTCAATAAAGCAGCCTTTCTGATAGACAGTGACCTCGTTAGAGGTTTTGTTATTTGGCTTCTTTCAGTTTCCGTCTACAAAATCCACTCACAAGGCTTTGGGTTTGTTTGAGGCTATCGTAGAAGACACTTGCCCAAGGTGCCACACAGCGGGACTGAACCGAGAACCATGTGGTTGGGAAGCAACCTTCTTACCACACAGCCACAAAAGTGAAAAGCACACACACACCACACACATTTTCACTTACACACACACACAATGACACCCCCCACACACATTTTCACTTACACACACATACAATGACTCCCCACACACAACATTTTCACTTACACACATACACACATTTTCACTTACACACACACACACATTTTCACTTACACACACAATGACACCCCCCACACACACATTTTCACTTACACACACATACAATGACTCCCCACACACACACACATTTTTACTCACACACACACACATACATTTTCACTCACATACACACACACACACACACATTTTCACTCACACACACACACACACACATTTTCACTCACACACATATTTTCACTCACACGCACCCACACACACAATGACCCCCCCCCTCACACACACACACCCACACACTTACCTTCAGAAGCTGTGTCGAACCCATTCTCGATTGCTGAACCTGGTTTGGAACTCGGGTCGCTGGCGTCTCACCAACAATGATCACATCAGGGGATTTACTCCTAGGAAGGGCTGAAAGATAACAACACAAAACAGTTACCCTCAGGGCAGACTTCTGGGTGATGAGTAGTTTGCACACCCCGGGGGCTAGATATTGCAATGTTCCACGGTCAATAATGGACAGAGAATAAAGCAACTTTTCTTATTTCTTTACTACCCACAAGGGGCTAAACACAGAGGGGACAAACAAGGACAGACAAACGGATTAAGTCGATTATATCGACCCCAGTGCGTAACTGGTACTTAATTTATCGACCCCGAAAGGATGAAAGCCAAAGTCGACCTCTACCTGGTCACTAGATTTACTAGAAATAACAACCAGAGTAAATTTCCTGGGGTTAATCTGTTTCTTTACTACCCACAAGGGGCTAAATACAGAGAGGACAAACAAGGACAGACAAACGGATTAAGTTGATTATATTGACCCCAGTGTGTAACTGGTACTTTAATTGACCCCAAAAGGATGAAAGGCAAAGTCGACCTCAGCAGAATTTGAACTCAGAACACAACGGCAGACGAAATACTGCTAAGCATTTCGCCCGGTGTGCTAATATTTCTGCCAGCTCACTACCTTCAATAAAGCAACCTTTCTAACAGACAGTGACCTCGTTAGGGGTTTTGTTATTTGGCTAAAAACAGCATTAACTTAGAAAAGGGTTTGAACAGGGTGAAGAGGGAGAGACTGGCAACTTACAAGCTGGGGTGGTAACAGACGATGCTTTCTGTTGTATCATTTGACGGGCTTTTGCAGCTTTGATACGTTGGACTGCTTTCTCGTAGTCATCCAGGGCCCGACGGGAAGCTTCGATTTGCCACGGGGACAAATCATCTTCCTCACATTCCATCATGAGCTCCAGGGAGCTCTGGTTGGATCGCCGAAGCGAGTACGGTCCTTTTATCTTCGCCATTATCTGTGGAAGAGAAAAGAAAGGTAAGTAAGATTAAGTCAGCAAAAGAATACCTATTTCTTTACTGCCCACACGGGGCTAAACACAGAGGGGACAAACAAGGACAGACGAATGGATTAAGTCAATTACATGGACCCCCAGTGTGTAACTGGTACTTCATTTATCGACCCCGAAAGGATGACAGGCAAAGTCGACCCCGGTGGAATTTGAACTCAGAACGTAGCGGCAGACGAAATACCTATTTCTTTACTACTCACAAGGGGCTTACTAAACACAGAGGGGACAAACGGATTAAGTCGATTACATGGACCCCTAGTGTGTAACTGGTACATAATTTATCGACCCCGAAAGGATGACAGGCAAAGTCGACCCCGGTGGAATTTGAACTCAGAACATAGCGGCAGACGAAATACCTATTTCTTTACTACCCACAAGGGGCTAAACACAGAGGGGACAAACGGATTAAGTGGATTACATGGACCCCCAGTGCGTAACTGGTACTTAATTTATCGACCCCAAAAGGATGAAAGGCAAAGTCGACCTCGGCGGAATTTGAACTCAGAACATAACGGCAGACGAAATACGGCTATGCATTTTGCCCGGCGTGCTAACGATTCTGCCAGCACGCGGCAAAAGAATACAGTGTCTTCACTGCTGCACAGAGGGCATGCCCTCGCTCCACAATGTGCCCTCATTCCCCATGGGCACCCTCACACACCCACACTATGGCACAACACATTCTCACTACACAAACACCATCGCTAACAAACAAAATAATCCAAACATTTAAAATAAAAACACACGGACAAATACATATCTTTTATCTTTTACTTGTTTCAATCATTGGATTGCAGCCAAGATGGAGCACCACCTTGGAGTATTTTAGTTCAAGAAATCACCCCTAGTCATCACTATTATTTAGCATGGGCGGGACGGTTTCACAGGCAGAAAACTCCACCAGACTTCTCTGACTGTTTAAGCAGGATTTTTACAGCTGGATGCCCTTCCTAACACCAACCACTCCAAGAGTGCAGTAGATGCTTTTACGTGTCACCGGCACGAGGGCCAGTCAAGCGCTTCTGGCAACGACCACGTTGTTTTTACATGCTATCTGTACGGGAGCCAGTTTTGCGGCACTGGCAACAACAACGCTCAAATGTTGTTTTCCACGTGCCACCGGTATATGTGCCAGTAAGGCGATGCTGGCAACAATCATGCTCGAATGGTGCTTTTCACATGTCACTGGCACAGGAACCAATCTGTGGCCCTGGCAACGACCACGCTCGGACGTTCTTTTAACATTCAACTGATACGAGTGCCAATCAGGCAGTACTGTCATCGGCCACGTCAGTGATTTTGATTTGTTTACATTTGCCTCAATATGTGTGTGTGTGTATATATGTATATATATATATATATATATATATATATATCATCATCATCATCATTTAGCGTCCGCTTTCCATGCTAGCATCGGTTGGACGGTTCAACTGGGGTCTGTGAAGCCAGAAGGCTGCATCAGGCTCAGTCTGATCTGGCAGTGTTTCTACGGCTGGATGCCCTTCCTAACGCCAACCACTCCGTGAGTGTAGTGGGTGCTTTTTATGTGCCACCCGCACAGGTGCTAGACAGAGCTGGCAAACGGCCACGGTCGGATGATGCTTAAACGAACATAGCCAATAAGATCCATGGTGATAGAGTCCCAAAAGGGCATCCAGCTGTAAAAACCCTGCCAAAACAGACACAGGTGTGGGGCAGTCTTCAGCCTGGTCAGCTCCTGTCCAACTGTCCAATCTATGCCAGCATGGAAGGCAGATGTTAAGTGATGACGATGACGATAATCGTAAGATACTATGGATATATTTCCATGGTGTGAAGGCGCGTGGCTCAGTGGTTAGAGCATCGAGCTTACGATCGTGAGGTTGTGAGCTCGAATCCTGGACTGGGCTGCGTGTTGTGTTCTTGAGCAAGACACTTTATTTTACGTTGCTCCAGTTCACTCAGCTGTAGAAATGAGTTGTGATGTCACAGGTGCCAAGCTGTATCGGCCCCTTTGCCTTTCCCTTGGACAACATCGGTGACGTGGAGGGGAAGGCCGGTATGCATGGGCGACTACTGGTCTTCCATAAAACAACCTTGCCCAGACTTGTGCTTCAGAGGGTAACTCTCTAGGTGCAAACCCATGGTCAGTGTCTGACCGAAGGGGGTCACCATTTCCATGGTGAACTTTCTCCACAGTGAATTGATGGCAGTGAACTGACCTGTAGTGGACCTCAGCAGGACTTGAGTGGAGTTTGCAAAACAGCTGTGGCTAAAATACAACTACGTATTTATATTTGCCATTCCAGTGGGTCTGCCAGCCCCAGGGGGACATGAGGTACAAGACCAAGGCCTTCCCATGGCTCAGGCCTAGGTTCAATGAAGCAGAACAAAACAAAGTTCTGGCCATTCCATATGACAAGTTGTGATGGGAAGGAACGGCAGAAATAAAGACGAGGGGTGTTGCAGAGGTAAGGATGTGTCGTGGTGGAAAAACAGTGGTGGAAGGGTGCGGGTATGGTCAAGGGCAATCGAATAAGGATTTCTAACATAGCTACAAGGGGGCGTCGTCATCGTCTTAATTTAATGCCTGGAGGTGATGAGAAGTGACCGGGCCCTTTGGGGATATGCTGTGCTAGAGAAGACTCGTCAAATCAAGTGAAATTGTGGTCATGGTCGTTGCAGATGTCATGTAAGTGGCACCCGTAAAATTGTAGTTGTGGCCCTTGCCGGTGTTGTGTAAATGGCACTTGTGCTGGTGGCACATAAAAGGCACCTGTTATCCTCTCAGAGTGGTTGGTGTTCGGAAGGGCATCCAGCCGTAGAAACCATGCCAAATCTGACCTAGTGTAGCTCTCTGGCTGACCAGTTTTCAGTCAAACTGTCCAACCCATGCCAGCATGGAAAGTGGATGTTAAATGATGGTGGTGGTGATGATGATGATGATGATGACCCATGTTGGCATGTGGGAGAGGCGGGTAGTTTGACAGGATCTGACCGGGGCCCATACTTCAATGCCCGGATGCTGTTTCCCTTTCCCACCCACCCACCCCTGCCCCCATTTTCCAATGCCAACCCCTTTTGCAGAGAGTATAGGGTGGCAACCCATCACGTTGACCTCCACCTCCACCTCTGGGGTTAATTCATTTTGCAGATACAAGAAGCTTGATAAACGATGGTTCCAGAAAAGATAAACAAAAAAAAAAAAAAGAAATTTAAAAAGAAAAAGAAAAAAAAAGAAGCAAAACAACATGAATATGATAAACAAAAATAAATAAAAAATTTTAAATAAAATAAATAAAACAAGAATTGGCAGGGAAATAGCAGAAGTGGTTTAAGTGTGTAGAAGGGGTCAGAGCTGCTCATGTTTGGACAAAGGGGGTGTTGAAAGATTTTGAATGCGGTGGGGGTGAAAGAGAGAGAGAGAGAGATAAAGACTGTGAGTGACACAGCATGAGGTGATGATGTTGGTGTTGGTAGTAGTGGTGGTGGTGGTGGTGGTAGTAGTAGTAGTAATTTGACCCCACAAGGTCAGCCTTGACTGAGCAGATAGGGAACCTATCATCAAAGAAGGCGGGCACTCCAGGCACGACCATCCTGTCTCTTTTGTCGACACGCTGCTCTGTGCTGCGGGAGCCCCAGACAACATTATATGGCGCAACACTCTCGAAGGCGGCACGGTGTCATTCAAGAGAGATTTAGCTGCTATTTCATGCAGACCGTGTGAACATAGAGAGCAGTCGTGGGCAAACCGTGGCCCGGGTCACATCTCATGCGACCCAGCTCATGGTGAAGAAAGTCTGTCCAAATCTGGTGTAAAGGATTTCTCACCGGCTTCCCCCTCGTCTCCCAACGGTCAAAGTAGTGAGTGGTGGGGGGTGGGGGGGGTGATGGTGGTGGTTGGTGGAGATGGCATGGATGGGACGAGAATACTTACTGTATTGCTGTCGACTTTTCCCTTGGCTGGGCTGCGCTCCTCCTCGGTCCCTGGGGACTGGTTCTCCCTCTCTGCGGGTAAGCTGGTCGGCAATTCAAACTGCGAGTCGAGGAACTCCTTACGCTTTTGACCCCTAATTTTCTCACGCTTGCTGTACTTCCTTGATGCCGATCTCCTAACGTAATCCAACAGTTTCCGCCGTTCAGCAGTGTCGTGTTCGCTCCTCGCGTCTCGGTACAGCGACAGTATCCACCTGGCGGACTGCAGACACGAGACGTTGAGTCTCTTTGCATATTTCAAAATCTCAAAGACGAGGCCGACCTTCACCTTGTCGGGAGGGGTCAACGTGCCCGACTGCAAAGACTCTGGGGTCAGACCAACTTCAGCAGCATATGGTCCAAGTTCCATGATTTTTTAATTGTCTTTGTAAACTTGGAGGCAAAATAAATAAAAAGGAAAATAAAAATAAAAGAAAATAATAAATAAAAAGAAACAAAGAAAAAATAATAAATAAATGGAAAAAAAACAAAAAAAATAATCACGTTTTTCTTCTTTTTTTTTCTTAAACTGCTACAAGGGTAACAAATGATGGAACTTCACAAAGACGGAATAGGAAACGTGAAGAGGAAGGGCACACAGGAATCGGAGAAGCACGGAAGAGGGAAAGCAAAAAAAAAAAAAAAAGGTATCTTTTACTTGAGCCAGACATTAGACTGCGGCCATGCTGGGGCACCACCTTAAAGAATTTTAGTCCATTGAATTGACAACCAGCACTTTAAAAAAAAAAAAAAAAGCCTAGTACATATTTACAGGTATCTTTTGATGAGCTGCTAAGTCACGGAGACATAAACACGCCAAAAGCAGTTTTCAGGCAAAGATGGGAGACAAACATAGACACAAAGACACACACACACAAACACATATATATATATATATATATATATATATATATTTAACCAATCCTATGACTGGCACCTGGCAGATGCCAGGACCCCTGGTACGTAAAAAGCACTATCCAAATCGTGGGTGATGCCAGCGCCGCCTCGACTGGCTTCCGTGTCGGTGTCACGTAAAAAGCACCATCCGAATCGTGGCCGAAGCCAGTGCCGCCTTGAATGGCTTCCGTGCCAGTGGCACGTAAAATGCACCAATCCGATTGTGGCCGTTGCCAGCCTCGCCTGGCACCTGTGCCGGTGGCACGTAAAAAGCACCCACTACACTCACGGAGTGGTTGGCGTTAGGAAGGGCATCCAGCTGTAGAAACTCTGCCAGATCAGACTGGAGCCTGGTGCAGCCTTCTGGCTTCCCAGATCCCCAGTCGAACCGTCCAACCCATGCTAGCATGGAGAACGGACGTTAAACGATGATGATGATCATGATGATATATAATGAGCTTCTTTCAGTTTCCATCTACCAAATCCACCCACAAGGCTTTTTTGATTGGCCTGAGACTACAATAGAAGACATTAGTCCTATGTGCCACGCAGTAGGACTGAACCTGGAACCTTCTGGTTGCAAACCAAACCTCTTACTCACAAATATATAGTGAGCATTAAACAAGGAACTCCACAGGTTTAAGATTTAGCCCAAGGGCTTCAAGAAGGGCACAAAGCAACAAACTTTGGGGAAGGAACCCAGTGAATTATACAGAGGTCAAATGCTAAGGACAGAGGTCAAATGCTAAAGGATAGTGAATGATACAGAGGTCAAATGCTAACGATAGTGAATCATACAGAGGTCAAATGCCAAGGACAGGGTGTGACAAAAACTCCTCTTGCCTTGCATACATGTGGCTGTGTGGTAAGAGGCTTGTGTCCCAACCATGTGGCACCTTGACCAAGTGTCTACAACAGCATCAGGCCAGCCAAAGCTTTGCGAGTGGATTTGACAGACAGAAACTGAAAGAAGCCCATCATGTGTGTGCATTTGTCCGCCGCTACTTTCTGAAAACCGGTGCTGGTTTGTTTACACTCCCTATAACTTAGCAGTTTGGCAAAAGGGATGAATAGAATAACCACCAGGCTTGAAAACAAAAGAACAGTACTGGGGTTAATTCATTTGCGTCTGCCAGCCTCGTCTGGCACCTGTGTCGGTGGCACATAAAAACACCATCCGAGCGTGGCCGTCTGCCAGCCTCGTCTGGCACCTGTGTCGGTGGCACATAAAAACACCATCCGAGCGTGGCCGTTCGCCAGCCTCGTCTGGCACCTGTGTCGGTGGCACATAAAATCACCCACTACACTCTCGGAGTGGTTGGCGTTAGGGAGGGCATCCAGCTGTAGAAACACTGCCAGATCTGACTGGCCTGGTGCAGCCTTCGGGCTTCCCAGACCCCAGTTGAACCGTCCAACCCATGCTAGCATGGAAAGCAGACGTTAAACGATGATGATGATGATGATGAAAGAAACTCTTTGAGGTGCTGCCCCAGCATGGCCACAGTCTAATGACAAGAACAAGAGGAAAGATGAAGTATCTATAATATGGGTGGGGTTTTTTTTTAGCACCCTGTACTCAACTGGTACTTTATGTCATGAGTCATCAAAAAATGGAAAGAATAATGAAAGGCCGAGTCGACTTTGGAAGGATTTGAACTCAGATTGTAAAGCAGACACGACTAAACACTTCATGCTATTTTCTCCCAATGCTCTACAAATTTCAGCAATCCACCAGTCTAACAATAATAATAATAATAACAACAACAACCTTTCCTAGTGTAAACACAAGTCCTGAAGATCGTAAGAGGAGGTGGGGTAGTCAATTGCACCCGGCACCCAGTGCACGGCAGGTACTTATGGACGAGAACTTGGCAAGCATATTGTCCGCCAAGCTAATGATTCTGCCAGCTTACTGCCTTAACAATGACAACAACAGCAACAATAATAATGGTTTTGAATTTTGGCATGGAACCAACAATTTGTGGGGTAGGGGCTAAGTCAATTAGATCAACCCCAGCGTTCAACTGGTGCTTGTTATATGGATCCCAAAAGTATGAAAGACTAAGTCTACCTTGGCAGAATTTGGACACAATACCCAAGGAAGTGTCACGAAGCATTTTACCTGTTATGCTAACAATTCAGCCAGCTCACCAACTAGTATAATAATAATAATAACAAAAACACCAGGACTTACAAACACATATAACATACAGAAAATTGCACTACTAGGCACTGCACACATCCTACGCAAAACACTTTCCATACAATAACCATCAGAGCATCACAACAAATCACAGCACATACCCAAGGGACACAGAGCTGCGCTCGGTAGTGAAGTGAAAGCACGATATAAAAAATATACTACTAAATAATAATAATAATGATAATGATAATAATAATAATAATAATGATAATAATAATAATAATAATCCTTTCTACAGGACGAACAAGGCCTCGAATTTGTGAGGAAGGGGGATAGTCGATTATATCGACCCCAGTGTATAACTGGTTCTTAATTTATTAACCTTGAAAGGATGAAATGCAAAGCTGACCTTGCCGGAATTTGAACTCAGAATGCAGCGACAGACAAAATACCACTAAGCATTTCGTCCAGTGTGCTAACGATTCTGCCAACTCACCATCTTCTATTATAATAATAATAATAATAATAATAGGCGCAACAGTGGCTGTGTAGTAAGTAGCTTGTCTACCAACCACATGGTTGCGGGTTCAGTCCCACTGCGTGGCATCTTGGGCAAGTGTCTTCTGCTATAGCTCCGGGCCAACCAATGCCTTGTGAGTGGATTTGGTAGACGGAAACTGAAAGAAGCCTGTCGTATATATGTATGTGTGTGTATATGTTTGTCCCCCAAGCATGTCGTATATATATATATGTATGTGCGTGTATGTTTGTGTGTCTGTGTTTGTCCCCCTAGCATTGCTTGACAACCAATGCTGGTGTGTTTACGTCCCCGTCACTTAGCGGTTCGGCAAAAGAAACCGATAGAATAAGTACTGGGCTTACAAAGAATAAGTCCCGGGGTCGAGTTGCTCGATTAAAGGCGGTGCTCCAGCATGGCCGCAGTCAAATGACTGAAACAAGTAAAAGAGAAAAGAAAAGAGAGTAATCCTTTCTAGTAAAGGCACAAGGGTCTGAAATTTTGGGAGATGGAGATTTAGTCGATTACATTGACCCCAGTACTTGACAGGTACCCAGAAAGGATGAAAGGCAAAGTAGACCTCGGCAGAATTTGAACTCAGAACGTGAAGACAGACTGAACACCACTCAGCATTTTGCCCAGACGTGCTAACGACTCTGCCAGCTCCCCCTACCTTAATAATAATAATAATAATAATAATAGCAATAATAGTAATAATAATATGACAGAGGGCCTGAGATTCCACACAGGCAAATGTAAACACACAAAACCAAGTACTTGGGAATACATAAACACACACACAGAAACAAAGGCACAGAAGTAAATACGTACACATATGCACACATATACAGGAAGATGGTCAAACACAAGCATACAGACACACACAGAGAAAAAGGCACATACACACATACATATACCAAAACACATATACACACAGGCGTACATACACACACAAAAAAACTGACATGCACACACACACAGAAACTGGCATGCACACACACGCAGAAACTGACACACACACACACACACAGAAACTAGCACACACACACACACACAGAAACTGGCATGCACACACACACACACACAGAAACTGGCATGCACACACACACACACACACAAAAACTGGCATGCACACACACACACAGAAACTGGCATACACACACACACACACTGAAACTGGCATACACACACACACACACAGAAACTGGCATACACACACACACACACAGAAACTGGCATACACACACACACACACACAGAAACTGGCATGCACACACACACACACACACAGAAACTGGCATGCACACACACACACACACAGAAACTAGCATACACACACACACACAGAAACTGGCATACAGAGAGAGAGAGAGAGAGAGAAAGAGAATTAGTGCACGCGTACGCACACACAAAAAACATACATGGGCATACACACACACACACATACAAGACAGATAGTTCGGTGGGGGGGGGGGAGACCTTGAAATGAAGTGGAATTCAACAAGATTGTGTGTGCGGTTGTGTGTGCTGCAACTACTGCAGTGAGTCAGAGAGGGAAGTCTGAGCTGATCTGACAGCTGGAATGTGGAGAGAGAGAGAGAGGAGAGAGAGAGAGAGAGACAGACAGACAGACAGAGAGAGAGAGAGAGTAGCAAGGGAGGGGGAGAGGGGAGAGGAGAGGAGGGAAAACACAGACAGCTGCAATGTAGGCGAGAGAGGTGGGGAGAGGAGAAGGGCAAGAGAGAGAAAAAGTAAGGAGAGAAAGAGAGAGGGAGAGGAAGGCGAGTACAGCCTGCAATGGTAAAAGAGGAAGTCCCTTTTTATAAAAGGGAACCAGATTTGTCAAAAAGCACTTAAAGAGATGGGAACTGGGGAATTTTAATACAATATGGAGTTGATTGATAGACAAAACCAGAGGGAGAGGGAGAGAGGGGGAGAGAGAGAGAGGGAGAGAGGAAGAGAGAGGGAGAGGGAGAGAGAGGAGTGCAGCTTTGGCAGACACATTATTCAAATGGCTGAATAAAACAGATGAAAGCTTTTTTAACAATTACACAGACACATATGTATATATGCATATATATACACACATATATACACATACATACACACACACATAGACACAGACACATATATATACACACACATATATACACACACACATATAGATACACACATATACACACACACACATATATATATACACACACACACATATATATACACACAAATATACACACACACACATACATAGACACACACACACACATAGATATATACACATACACACATGCATATAATATACATACATGTATATGTATTATGTATGTCTGTGTTTGAGCTCCACCGACGCTTGACATTCAGTGATGGTGTTTACACTCCTGTAACTTAGCGGTTCAGCAAAAAGTACACCAACAGAATAAGTACTACTAGGCTTGCAAAAAAATAAGTCCTGGGGTCCATTTGTTCGACTAAAAGGCACTGCTCCAGCATGGCCAGTCAAATGATGGAAACAAGTAAAATATACACACACACACATAGATAGACACACAAACATATATACACACACACTTAAACACACACACACATATATGCATTTGTATGGAAAGAATTATAACTAACACAGTGTTAATATTTATAAGCGTAATGTGTTTTCTATACTATAATAAAACGTGTAACGCGGAATGAAAAATGTACAAAACTTAGCCATCTTTATATACATTATAAGCGGAAAGTGTAACCTCTCGAAAGAGCTGTTCTTCACTCCTGCTCCAGAGCGTCGGCTGCGGGGTCACTCCGAAAAGCTCTATCTGCGACGATTTCATCTCAATCAAAGGAGAGGGGCTTTCTCCGTCCGGGCTGCGGATCTGTGGAATAAGCTGCCCGACGAGATGGTGGAGATGCCGACGATCGCTCGGTTCAAAGTCTCCCTTGACCACAAGTGGCCTGAACTCTTTACATGAACACCACCCTGTACATTACTCCATGTCCCCCTACATGGCCTTGCTTTTTGAGCCAAAAAATTAACTAACTAACTAACTAACATATACACACACAAGTTTATACATACATACACACACACACACACACACACAAACATACAAATGTATGCCCACACACAAAGATACATACATTTACACATATATAAGTATACGTATATAAACACACAGATGCATTTGTAAGTAAATATGTGTGTGTATGTGCAGATACATACACACACACAGATGATACTGAAGCACCCAAATGTGAGTGCATTGCACCTTGCAGCAGAAACAGCTTTAAGCTAATGTATGGTTCATAACAAAATTGTTCGTTCCCTTTGTCGTCCCAGGTTTTTACATATGTAAATAATATATATATAGGTGCAGGAGTGGCTGTGCGGTAAGAAGCTTGCTTCCCAAACAGATGGTTCTAGGTTCAGTCCCACTGCGTGACACCTTGGGCAAGTGTCTTCTGCTATAGCCTCAGGCAGACCAAAGCCTTGAGAGTGGATTTGGTTGACGGAAACTGAAAGAAGCCTGTCGTATATATGTGTCATCATCATCAACGTTTAACGTCCGTTTTTCCATGCTAGCATGGGTTGGACAGTTCGACCGGGGTCTGGGAAGCCAGGAGGCTGCACCAGGCTCCAGTCTGATCTGGCAGTGTTTCTACAGCTGGATGCCCTTCCTAATGCCAACCACTCATGCTTTTTACTTAAAGAAAATAACAAGCTACATAATGCAAAATTTTTACTTTCCAAAAATTCCAATTCTAAAGGGTCGAAACAAACCCGAGCAACACCGGGCGATTCTGCTAGTTCTTCATCATTTTCAAAACTGTATTTTAACATGTGTAAGGAAGCCATTTTTTTTTTTTGTCAAAAATTAGGTCTAAAAAATATGGGAGTTTTTTATACCTAGATAGTATGATAATCCCTTATAAAAACCCTTTTTCCAAATATTAAGCCCCAAAAATTAGGGGGTTCCTTATTCACATTAAAATACGGTAATTGAAACAAAGGCAGTGGGTTTCAAGAGAAATATGGTAACAAAAGGGTTAAAGTGATCTAAATGAAACCCTTTAATTTATGTTCCAAACACCAGATTAACTAATGACAAAGTTATTCTACGAATAGAAATATTAAAATTACTAAGTCTCTCTAAAGGAGATTACGGCAGTGTTACTGGATATTAATAGTTATCACCATACTAATATGGCAGTCTATAAATATAAGACTAAAGCTTTAGAGAGACTTAGTAATTTTAATATTTCTATTATTGAAAACAAGTGGATGTATTCCACTGAAATTAGGTAAATAAAATCTTCGAACAGACGGTCGGTAGCGACACCTGCTGGGTCTGACTACTCTGCATTGATAAAGGGCAACTACCCTGAAACATGTCTGCAGATGTCTGACCAGTAAGGTGAAGCGGCTGACCTCCCCTGTTCGAAGGTTATAATGGACGCAGGTTCGTGTGTCATATAGCTAGCTAGAGGCGATGGCCTCTTGGAGCTAATCAGCGACAGCTTTAGTCTTATATTTATAGACTGCCATATTAGTTTGGCGATAACTATTATTCTACTAAATTCTTCGTTATTTTCAAAAATTAATTAAAACAAAAGCAGTGGATTTTAACAGAGAAAAGGCAATGAAATGTTTAAATAGGTTTTTGCAGGGTACTGGAAATGGACAACAACACTGCTTATATAACAGTGACACTCGTTTACAACATCAAGACAAAGATACATACAAACAGACACACATGCACATAAAGTGGGCTTCGTTCAGTTTCTACCCACCAAATTAACTCACAAGGCTTTGATCAGCCTAGGCTGTAATCGAAAACACGGGCCCAGGATAAAATACAGAGGGATTGGACCTAAAAACAGTTAAGGTTGGGAAACAATATACATATATTGTAAAAAAAAAAAAAAAAAAGAAACCCTTCTTTGTGTTGACAAAGTGAAACTTTCAGTTTCTATAACAAAAAATACTTAACAAATACATATTATATATATACCATCATTTTTTGTTTTTCATTTTGAGCATTTTACACAAAAGAATATATATATATATATATATATATATATATACATACACACATACATATACAAACATACACACACACATATAAGTAGGTTTTGTAATACAAAGAGAACTCAAAACATAAGTGAGAGTATAAATCTATTTTCTTATTAATTGGCAGAAGCTGGAGAGTGAGTCAAAGACCAAAAATTTCATGCATCATCAAGGTTGATAAGCGCCAAAATATGAAACTCTCGGCCTTCGAGTCACTGCATAACTTCTTATCCGAGTTCCGGATGCCGAGGTGGAAATCCATGCCGCCATCTCTTCAGTTATCCAGCCATCGGATTTTCATAGCATTTTTCCGATGGCCGGATAACTGAAGAGATGGCAAGCGTGGATATCATGGCTACCGAATAATTGTCTCATATTACATTTATAGATATATATATATATATATATATATATATATATATATATATATATATATATATGTTGTTTCTCTCCTTGTTTTTTTCTGTGTATCTTTCTGTCAAAGAGCATAGGCTCGAAACGTAAAGGACTTGTTCTATTTCTATTCCTGAGCGCCATACAAATACATTTGTTTGTTTGTACTCCACCTGCCTTCGTCTTTTGTTTATTTTCGTAAACCTTCCCGTTTTATATATATATATATATATTTCTTTATATAGAATTAAGGATAAAATCACTTTAATAATTTTGTCAAGTGGCCAGTGTGAAATGAAAACCTTGTAGAATAATAATAATAATAATAATAATAATAAGGGTGTGAATTGACCACACCAACATGCTAGAAATAGATGCCAAATGGCTCTGAAAACCACATCAGTACTCCATTAGCACATGGGCTAAGGGAGTACTGAGGTGCTTTTTAGAGCCATTTGGCATCTATTTCTAGCATGTTGGTGTGGTCAATCTGCACCCTTTAATATAATTATATATATAATTTGTGTGTGTGTGTGTGTGTGTGTGGTGTGTGTACATATGTAAGCATGTGTGTGCATGTGTGTATGTACGAATACAAAAAGAAGAAGGAAAAAGTCAGAGAACTCACTGTCCAAATGTAAAAGACACTCTCTCTGCCAGGAAGTGAATCCCTACCAAACCACTGATGACACAAGTCTTAGTGTCACACAACAACAGTGACCTGATCTGGAATAGCAGAGACAGAGAGAGGGGGAAGTGGGGAGGTCATTATTAAGGATTTATTACATAGAAACACAAATATTGATATAAACATGTAGGCAATACCAACAAGGAAGACACGCATTAATTGCATTGCATTTACACGCATACAAAAACAGGGTAATACAAAAGGAATGGTACAAAAAATAAGATTTTGTCTATTCAAGCACTCAATACTCTTCCTCTCTTGCTGAAGCTGTCATCTCGAATAACAGCACCTCTTTTGAGCAATTTGGAAAAGGCAAGGCCATCAGCGTTGCCAAACAGAACTTGCAGAGGTTACCTTTCTTGTTACATCTAGATTTTTTCATGCCAGTGCCGCCCCAACAGGCCTCGTGCCGGTGGCACGTAAAAAGCACCATCCGTTCGTGGCCATTGCCAGCCTCGCATGGCCCGCGTGCCGGTGGCACATAAAATGCACCCACTACACTCACGGAGTGGTTGGCGTTAGGAAGGGCATCCAGCCATAGAAACACTGCCAGACCCCAGTTGAATCGTCCAACCCATGCTAGCATGGAGAGTGGAGGCTAAACGATGATGATGATGATGATTCATTACAATAGTCACATGCTGGGGCACTGCCTTAATGGATCTTTAGTCAAATGAATCAATCTCAGTACTTATTTTCATTCTCATACTTTGGTTAAGCCTGGTGCTTATTTTATCGATCTCTTTTGGCAAACCAGTAAGTTATAGGAACATAAACACACCAACACCAGTTGTCAAGCAGTAGAGGGAGACAAATACCTGATCTCTCTCTCTCTCTCACACTCAAACACACACATATATACAATGGGCTTCTTTCAGTTTCTGTCTACCAAATTCACTCACAAGGCTTTGGTTGACCCAAGGTTATAGCAGAAGACACTTGCCCAAGGTGCCACACAGTGGGACTGAACCCAGAACCATGTGGTTGGAAATCAAACTTCTTACCACACAGCCACTCCTATATGTATATATATATATACATAGATAGCTATCCATGTGCACATACACACACACTATTTAGAATGGTTATGTACAGTTTTTAAAGCATATATATATGCAATATTTAAACCAGTGATTTTCAACCAGGGTCCTTATGACCTTTAAGGGTCCAAATAAAGTTTTGTTGTTAAAATCTATCTACAATAAATTGGTTATAATTCTACAAAATGTTTTAATTTTTTTTTCATATAGGCATGGTAAGACGTTAAACTTCCCAAACACATGGCTCCAAAGTCTTGTACTATAGCCTCAGGCCAACCAGAGCCCCATGATGGGACTTGGTAGACAGAAACTGAAAGGAGTTAAGTCAGTCAGTCACATGTGCGTGCGTGTGTGCACATGTGCACAACAGAGCCCCGAGCAAGCACAGAAAGTGCACATTAACCCTTTAGGTTTCAGGTTACCCTGTCAAATGTAAACCTCATTTATTGACATTGTTTTCAATTAATCACAATTTTATCTCATAGCTTTGAGATTTTGATGATTGTTTATTTTTAGAATGACATTGTAGGGTAGGTGTGAGAGGCTGGATCTGGCCAGTTTGGACATAAAACAAGTTGAAAATTTGGAACCCTGAATGTTAGAGGGTTAAAGAGAGTAGGGAGTTTACTGAGGGGAGATTTGGCTGTTACATTGTGTAGGGTCAAGTGACTACATAGAAGCTCCCTCATTGGTTCACGTGGTCCCTATTTTAACCCTTTAACAATCAGATTATTCTGTATAAAGTAATGCTTATTTATTCACATTGTTTACAATTAATCCTGGATTATCTCACAGCTCTCAATGATATGATTGCATGTTTTTGGAATGACATTGTAGGGCAGGTGTGAGAGGCCAGATTTGGCTGGTTTAATTGCTAAAGGGCTAAGTCTGGTGCTCATTCCATTGGTCTCCTTTTGCTGAACTGCTAAGTCACAGGAATGTAAAAAAACCAACACCAATAGGCGCAGGAGTGGCTGTGTGGTAAGTAGCTTGCTAACCAACCACATGGTTGCGGGTTCAGTCCCACTGCGTGGCATCTTGGGCAAGTGTATTCTACTATAGCCTTGGGCCGACCAAAGCCTTGTGAGTGGATTTGGTAGACAGAAACTGAAAGCCTGTCGTATATATGTATATATGTGTGTGTATGCGTTTGTGTGTCTGTGTTTGTCCCCCTAGCATTGCTTGACAACCGATGCTGGTGTGTTTACGTTCCCGTCACGTAGCGGTTCGGCAAAAGAGACCGATAGAATAAGTACTGGGCTTACAAAAGAATAAGTCCTGGGGTCGATTTGCTCGACTAAAGGCGGTGCTCCAGCATGGCCGCAGTCAAATGACTGAAACGAGTAAAAGAGTAAAGAGTAAATGGTGGTAGGGGACAAACACGCATCGATGTATCCTTTGTTTCCTTTTACTTGTTTCAGTTGTTTGACTGCAGCCATGCTGGGGGCCGTTGGCCAGCTCCCTTGGCCAGCAGGATGGCATCATTCAAAAGCTAAAACGAAGTGAAGTACATTGTGACCAGCGATGTATAACCACATCTAATAGTCTGGTCAACACTGATGCCATCATATAACAAAACAGAAAGTTAAGGCGGCGAGCTGGCAGAAATGTTAGCACGCCGGGCAGAATACCTAGCAGTATTTCGTCTGTCTCTACATTCTGAGTTCAAATTCCACCGAGGTCGATTTTGCCTTTCATCCTTTCGGGGTCGATTAAATAAGTACCAGTTACGCACTGGCGGTTGATATAATCAACTTAATCCGTTTGTCTGTCCTTGTTCGTCCCCTCTGTGTGTAGCCCCTTGTAGGCAGTAAAGAAATAAGAAAGTTTTGATATTATCTGATTCAGTCTGAAGAATTACTGATAGGAAATTTCTTACATGTTTATCCAACATGTACAATTTTTGTAGTTCCTATTAGCAAATGAAACATGTGTAATGGTGAATAAATGCAAAAACAATTTTCTAACTTCTTGTTTTGTTATAGCAATATTTCGACAACTTTTGCTACTAATGTATACCTTACATAAATATAACAACAACCACATACTGGATAGTTATACAGGACATCGTCAACTTACGACCAATCAACTTCACGATGATTGGCGTGCCAGCCCCCCCCCCCCCGTAGCAATAACAAATAGTCCAGTTGAAATCTAATGGGTTTAATTTTTTAGAAATTAATCCGTCTATGGTGGGTGGACAAACACAGACACCCGGAGCCTTGTAGCTAGAAACAAGCTTATATATATATATATATACATACACACACACACACACATATATATATATATATATATATATATATATAGGCGTAGGAGTGGTTATGTGGTAAGTAGCTTGCTTACCAACCACATGGTTCTGGGTTTCAGTCCCACTGCGTGGTACCTTGGGCAAGTGTCTTCTACTATAGCCTCAGGCTGACCAAAGCCTTGTGTGTGGATTTGGTAGATGGAAACTGAAAGAAGCCTGTCATATATGTGTGTGTATATATATGTGTGTGTGTCTGTGTTTGTGCCCCCCAACATCGCTTGACAACCGATGCTGGTGTGTTTACATCCCTGTAACTTAGCAGTTCGGCAAAACAGACCAATAGAATGAGTACTAGGCTTCCAAAGAATAAGTCCTGGGGTCGATTTGCTCAACTGAAGGCGGTGCTCCAGCATGGCCGCCGTCAAATGACTGAAGCAAGTAAAAGAATAAAAGAATATATTCGGCGGGCTTCTTCAGTTTCCGTCAACCAACTCCACTTGCCCAAGGTGTCACACAGTAGGACACACATCCATGACTATCACCTTGAGCAAGTGTCTTTCTTTTGAAAACAACCGGAGCGGAATGAGGGAGGAAAAGAGCCAAAACAAAGGACGAGTAAGAACACCTGTGTAAGAAGACTTCAAAGATATTGGGGTACAATGGAGGAGGAGGAGGAGTGAGGTTTGGTAGATGACTGGGAGAGAGAGGGGGATGGAGGGAAAGTGAGAGTAAGAGCGGGGAGGAAACAAAGACAGGAGATGTGTTGAATCAAAGCAGAAGGAAGTCACGGAGGGGGAAGGAGGTGTGAGTGCGAGTGAAAGTGAAGGTGGACTGAAGTGAGTGAGAGTGTGAGAACGTGTGTGTGTACGTAAGCGTGTGCGGATGTATGTAAGTGTATGTGCGACAATGTGTGTCAAGAGAACGTGTATATGAGTGTATGTGTGTGTGTATATGTGAAAGATTGTACGTGTGTATGTAAAATTTCGAGTGTGTGTGAAAAGGGAAAGGGTGTGGGTACTACATGAGAACAGTCCCGGGGGTCGAGTTGCTCGACTAAAAGGCGGTGCTCCAGCATGGCCGCAGTCAAATGACTGAAACAAGTAAAAGAGTAAAAGCGAGAGAGAGAGAGAGAGAGAGAGAGTATGTGTAAAATTCCGCGAGTGTGTGTGTGTGTGTGTTTCGTTTAATAGGTGTGTGTACCTGGAAGACCGCCGTGAGTGCAGGCGAAACACTAAAATACGAAGCGGAAGGCTGTGTGTGTGTCTGTGAAATGTGAAGAAGTTCCATGAGTCACCACATACAGAGGGTTAAGTGTCTTGAGAGAGAGAGAGAGAGAGAGAGAGTGCGCGCGCGGTGGAGTGTGAGTGAGTGTGTTCGAGAGGAGGAAGGGGTTGGTTGTAGCTGTGTTGTAGCCATTGGAGACGAGACCACCTCGCCAAAATCTCTTCCTATCACTCAAGCCCTTCCTTCCCCGCCCTCCCCCCACGATGCCCCCCCCCCACCCGCCTTCGTTTTTTCTTCCAATTTGCAAAGAAGCCAAATAAATAAAAATAAAAAATCACAAACACACACCAAAGTCTTGAATTAAGACCAAAAAAAAACCAAGGCACATTAAATTAATGTAGTCCTAGATACACCTAAATCACAGATCTAAACCACGCACACACACACACACACACACAGACAGACACAAGCGCACGCGCAGGCATGATGGTCACGGCGAGAACCTGCAAAAAAAAAAAAAACTACTACTCGTCCCCCCCCACCTCGTCTCCATCTCCACCACCTCCACCGCCTTCGCCGCCGCTGCAGTAATGAAGCCGACCTCATCACAATAACGCTATGCCTCCTCCTCCTTCTACCACCACAGCCTCTTGCCTCCTCCTCCCACTACTATCGGCTTCAGCTCATCTTTCAACCACTGCTGTCTTCTGCCTCTTCCTACCACCACAACCACCACCACCACCACCATACTAACCCCCGCCCCGTCTTCCTCTCGCGTTCACTATGTTATTCCCCCTTCCTTCAGTCAACAATGCCAACCTCTCACTCTTCCCCCTCTAGTAAGCCAAAATAAGAGAGGGGAAAAAGAGAGAGAAAGAGAGAGAGAAAGTAATATAGCAGCAGCAGCAGCGAAGGTTGGCAGAGGTGAGGTTCATTGGAAGGGGAGGAGAGAAAAAGAGACAGAGCGAGGGAGAGAGGGGGGTGGAAGTAAAAGTCATGCAGGCAGACAGACATACAGACCGATGGGAGACACACACAACAGGGAACCAATCAGAGAGCGGCGAAAGAGGATCGTAAACCGGACCTGCTAGAAATGGCAGCCGCCGGATCACGGCACACAAGAAATGCATTCGAGAATATCTGGGTCAGAAAGTGTGAGTGGTGGTGGTGGGGTGGGGCAGCGAGTAACAACAAGACTGTGGTGGGCTGGGGGGTGAGAACGGTTTCTCAGCGTTCAAGCCTTTATCATATACATGGACCAGCCAGTTCTCCTGCGGGGACTAGACAACCAAGAGGCACTGACGTTATAGCCTGGGGAACATGGATTCGTACCAACCCCTCACAAGGACCTAACCGCATTCGGCAAGGATGGATACATTAGATAATGTAGTCCCAGATACACTCTCTCTCTCTTTTACTCTTTTACTTGTTTCAGTCATTTGACTGTGGCCATGCTGGAGCACCGCTTTTAGTCGAGCAAATCGACCCCGGGACTTATTCTTTGTAAGCCCAGTACTTATTCTATCGGTCTCTTTTGCAGAACCGCTAAGTGACGGGGACGTAAACACACCAGCATCGGTTGTCAAGCAATGCTAGGGGGACAAACACAGACACACGAACACACACACATATATACGACAGGCTTCTTTCAGTTTCCGTCTACCAAATCCATTCACAAGGCATTGGTCGGCCCGGGGCTATAGCAGCAGACACTTGCCCAAGGTGCCACGCAGTGGGATTGAACCCGGAACCATGTGGTTGGTTAGCAAGCTACTTACCACACAGCCACTGTGTCTAATTAAAAGATAGGATGGGATGATCAACGCTGGAAGACCTTTCGTTCATAGGCTTGCTGGATCAACACTGACCGAGGGTTAAACACCAACAAGGAAGGACACAAATAATTTTTTTTATTGCCCACTGGGGGCTAAACACAGAGGGGACAAACAAGGACAAAGGGATTAAGTCGATTATATCGACCCCAGTGCATAACTGGTACTTAATTTATCGACCCCAAAAGGATGAAAAGGCAAAGTCGACCTCAGTGGAATTCTCCTTCCATACATGCACAGGTAGGATGGTTGACAGGAGGCAGCCAGGTAGAAAACTACCCTAGGTCACTGAGTCTGTTTTGGCAGGGTTTTTACGGCTGGATGCCCTTCCTAACACCAACCACTCCGCAGAGTGGACTCGGTGCTTTTTATGTGGTCCTAGCACAAGTGAGGTGAGTTTTGGCCCTTCCAAATGCCAACCACCATACAGTGTGGACTGGATGCTTTTTACGTGGCACCAGCACTGGTAGGCTCACCGAGTAACTTGCAAGACAAGGAAATCATGAGAGGGGCAGAGGCATTTGAGGAGGGGAACGTGTGTCACAGGATGAAAGGTTACAGCGTGCCAGAGAGTCAGAAATAGGCGGCGAGCTGGCAGAAACGTTAGTACGCCGGGTGAAATACTTAGCCGTATTTCGCCTGCCATTACGTACAGAGTTCAAATTCCACCGAGGTCGACTTTGTCTTCCATCCTTTCAGGGTCGATTAAATAAGTACCAGTTACGCACTGGGGTCGATATAATCGTCTTAATACGTTTGTCTGTCCTTGTTTGTCCTTTCTGTGTTTAGCCCCTTGTGGGTAGCAAAGAAATAGGTATTTTGTCTGCTGTTATGTTCTGAGTTCAAATTCCACCAAGGTCGATTTTGCCTTTCATCCTTTTGATGTCAATAAATTAAGTACCAGTTGTGCACTGGGGGTCGATGTAATCGACTTAATCCCTTTGTCTGTCTTTGTTTATCCTCTCTATGTTTAGCCCCTTGTGGGCAATAAAGAAATAAGAAACAGGTGTTTTGCTATAGAGGAGGTACATGGGGAGAGAGGGAGAGAGAAAGAGAAGGAGAAGAGAAAGGAGAGAGAGAGAGGTACAAGAGAAAGCACAGAAACAGGTGTGCCGATGTAAAGGAGATATTTGATGACTGAGTCAGAGGGAAAACGAGAGGAGAGAGAGAGAGAGAGAGAGAGAGAGTAAAAGCAAAAAGTATTGTGGATTTCCAATTTACTATTTTGTTGCAAGGACCCCAAAAATCTTATATGGACCCTCGGGGCCCATAATGGACTCTGGTTGAGAACCACTCATCTAGACTGATGTATCATGTGACGTCTGGCTGCTGATTGGCCGACAACTCAGCCTCTCACATGAACAATCCATTGTTGTGTCATGACAAGTCTCACTACACCACCATTGTTCCCCAAGTGGCAACATAGGATACGAGTGACATACAAACTCTGTTCTCTGGGAGTGAACAAGGACACTTAGACCATACAACTATTTGTTTCGGCCGAGCATCTGGTCCATTGCCTGTGCTGGTGTCGCATTTAACCCTTTAGTGTTCATATTATTCTATCAAACATAATGCCTATTGATTCCCATTGATTTGAATTAATCATGCATTATCTCATATCTTCAAGATCTTGATGGTGTAATTACTTAATGTAGAATAACATTGTAGGGTAGGTGTGAGAGCCTGGATCTGGTCAGTTTGAACATAAAACAGATTAACTATTTTGGCCGGATATGGCCGGTTTAAATACTAAAGGGTTAAACCTCCTTCCCCAAAACACTCTGTAGAATGGTTGGAATTTGGAAGGGCACCCAGCGATAGTAACCATGCCAAAACAGACAACAGGAGCTTAGTGCAGCTCTCCAGCCATGCCAACTCCTGTCAAACAATCCAACCTGTACCAACCATGGAAAACAGACATATGATGGTGGTGATGATGATGATGATAATGAGGAAAGTGGACTTCCCAACCACGACCACCACCACTGCCCCCCTCTTGGTTCAATAACCTCTCATCTGTTATCTTTCCCTCGTTCCAGTCACTGGACTGCAGCCGTGTTGGGGCACCACTTCCAAAGGTTTTAGCCAAACAAATTCAGAGTATATAATTTTTTGAAGCCTGGTACTTAATCTGTTGGTCTCCCATTTGCTGAACCGCTAAGTTAAGGTGACGTAAAACAAACCACCACCATCCAGAGAGGGATTGCTCAGTCCCTAAAACATCGAGCAAAGAATATAGTAGCGATCCTGATACACACCACAAAGAAATGATCAAGCTCAGTAACAATCTATTAAGCAACAACTACCCCCACCCAAAACATACTATCCACTCCAATTAGAAAGAGGAGGGAGGATGAGGCCAATAAACTGTCCACAGTCTGTCTACCCTATGTGAAAGGCCTCTCGGAAAAAGTACAAAAGATATGTGGCCCATATGACATCAGGATGGTATTCAAGAGTAATACAACACTTCACAAATATCTCCTTCGAGTAAAACCATCAATAGAAGAGAATATGACCAAAAGACTGCGTGTACTCCATCCCATGCAGATGTGGGAGGTTATACAAAGGTGAAACATGCTGCCCCCTGAAAATAAGGGTGGAGGAACATAAAAAAAAAATTCAAACCATCTAACCTTCCTGTGTAGATGTAGAAATCACCACCACCAGCTGCCAAGTGGTAGTAAAGAACATATATATATGTAGGTATGTATGCTTCAACTTGTCAATGAAATCCATCTGCCGAGAGAGGGACAAATCCTGCCGAGAGTGGGACAATTCCTGCCGAGAGAGGGACAATTCCTGCCGAGAGAGGGACAATTCCTGCCAAGAGAGGGACAATTCCTGTCGAGAGTGGGACAATTCCTGCCGAGAGAGGGACAATTCCTGCCGAGAGAGGAAGAAACTTTGCCAAGGTGCCATGCAGTGGGATTGAACCCGGAATCATGTGGTTGGGAAGGAAACTTCTTACCACACAGCCACACTTATGCCTGTTTTGTCCATAACCAACCACACATCTCACCAACACAAAAAATGCGTCACTTTATGGCACTTGTCTTAGAATAGGCTATTGTTTAGAGCCGAGGCTTTTAGACTGTGCCTCTTTAAGTGCATCACAAAATCAATTTGAATGTGACTCATTTAACCTGCCCTCTTTCTCCCCCACCCCTTCTCTCTGGCTGGGTAACCACGTACCTCCCCAACAGCAAAACACCTGTTTGTCTCACTTTACCCTTTCATCATCTGACACAAGATCCCTTCTTCCAATGGCCCCATCCCCTCTCAAAGGATCTTTATCTTGCCAGTTACTTGGTGACCCTGTCAGTGCAGGTGCCACTTAAAAAGCACCCAGTCCACACTACAAAGTGGTTGGCATTTGGAAGGACATCCAGCTGTAAAAACCATGCCGAAACTGACCTCGCCTGTATTGATGCCACTTAAAAAGCACTCAGCCCACTCTATGATGAACACACACAGACACAAACACGATGGGCTTCTTTCAGTTTCCGTCTACCAAATCCACTCACATGGCTTTGGTCAGCCTGTGGCTATAGTAGAAGACACTTGCCCAATGTGCCACACAGTGGGACTGAACCTGGAACCGTGTGGTTGAGAATCAAGCTTCTTACCACACAGCCACTCCTGTTCCCACTGGCTTGCGGACACCACCCCTAGTTCTAGAACACAAATTTCCTGTTTTAACATGAATGAACTTAAAACCTTCATCAAAATTCCATGCCAATTCATGTCCCAAACACCAGATTAATAATGACAAAGTCAGTTTAATAATTTCTTCGTTATTTCCAAAATGAATTGAAACAAAGTTGGAGGATTTCAACACAAATAGGGTAACAAAAGGGTTAAAGTGATCTAAGCTAAAAACCTTCTCTCAAAATTCCAAACACCAGATTAATAATTCATCATCATCATCATCATCGTTTAACGTCCGTTCTCCATGCTAGCATGGGTTGGACGGTTCGACCGGGAATCTGGGAAGCCAGAAGGCTGCACCAGGCTCCAGTCTTATCTGGCAATGTTTCTACAGCTGGATGCCCTTCCTAACGCCAACCACTCCGTGAGTGTAGTGGGTGCTTTTTACGAGCCACCCGCACAGGTGCCAGACGAGGCTGGCAAACGGCCACAATCGGATGGTGCTTTTTATGTGCCACCGGCACGGGGGCCAGGCAGGGCTGGCAACGGCCACGATCGGATGAAACGGCGACGATCGGATGTAACAAAGTTATTTTACTAAACACTTCGTTGTTTTCAAAATTAATTAAAACAAAGGCAGGGGTTTTTTCAACAGAAATATGGAAATGTAAGTGTTAAGGACATTGAGGTAACTGGTCCCTAAAGGCCTGCAGGGGTCATTGGCACTGCCCTTTTCTTCCAGGCTCAACAAGCAAAAATTACAAAAAGAAAAAGGATTAATATATGTTAGAATCAGTAGAGAATTGGACAAAATGATTTGCCAGCACCAGTATGGTTGAGTATTCTGAAGAAGTCAGCTGTGCTAATACGGGGTCTCTGGTTCAATTCCTCTGCAGGAAACCTTGGAAGGAAAAAATGCCATTTACCAAAACTTTGGAATTAGAATGTGGCAGGTAGAAACTTTGTGAAAGCCTCCCGACAGAGGGATAATTCTTGCCAAAAGAGGGACAATTCTTGCCAAGAGAGGGACAATTCTTGTCGAGAGAGGGACAATTCCTGCCGAGAGAGGGACAATTCCTGCCAAGAGAGGGACAATTCCTGCCGAGAGAGGGACAATTCCTGCCGAGAGAGGGACAATTCCTGCCGAGAGAGGGACAATTCCTGCCAAGAGAGGGACAATTCCTGCCGAGAGAGGGACAATTCCTGCCAAGAGAGGGGCAATTCCTGCCAAGAGAGGGGCAATTCCTGCCAAGAGAGGGACAATTCCTGCCAGAGAGGGGACAATTCCTGCAAGAGAGGGACAATTCCTGCCGAGAGAGAGGGACAATTCCTGCCAAGAGAGAGGGACAATTCCTGCCAAGAGAGGGGCAATTCCTGCCAAGAGAGGGACAATTCCTGCCAAGAGAGGGACAATACCTGCTGAGAGAGGAACCATTATGGCAGACAGAGCAATCATTCCTATTAACAAAGGGACCATTCCTCTTCACAGAGGGACAAGTTCCCCATGGTTACCTTCACTGGATGTTCAATTTTGTTTCATCCCTCAAACATGAAGGCCTCTTTTATGATCCTGGTGGCCTTCCATACTCTTTATGCCTCAGTGCCATAAGTTACCTACATCTATGATCTGTGCACAGTCTGTGGCATTGTGAAATGCATTGTTTCCTTTTATATAGCTTAAAGGGCTGTGGAAAGGAGAGTTCAAAGAGAGGGCCCAGACTGGGTTGGCATGACAATCTATAACACTATGTGACCAGTCTAGTTTTTATTCCTTTATCCAGGAGTGACCATCCCATATTTTATACAGACAGTGACCATTGATTGGAATCAGAAATTGATTGTTACCAGGGCCGCTTACCGGCTCCCGTATTAGTGGCATGGCACGTAAAAAGTATCATTTGAGTGTCATCGTTGCCAGCGGTCCTTACCGGCACGTGAAAAACAACATTCGAGCGTGGTCGTTGCCAGTGCCACTGGACTGGCTCCCATGCAGGTGGCACATAAAAAAACCTTTTGCCAGTACCGCCTGACTGGCCCTCGTGCCGGTGCACATAAAAGCATCCACTACACTCTCAAAGTGGTTGGCGTTAGGAAGGGCATCCAGCTATAGAAACTCTGCCAGATCAAGATTGGAGCCTGGTGCAGCCCTCTGGTTCGCCAGTCCTCAGTCAAACTGTCCAACCCATGCCAGCATGGAAAGCGGATGTTAAACTACTATGATGACAGTTTACCAGGACTACAGTATCTAACGAGTCCTTCCATTTTCCGTTTCTTTCTAATTCAACCATAGGTCAGCCTCGATCCAGCCAGAAGAGAATCAAAGATGTACTAGCCATACCCATCCTACCCGTTTGGCAATCTGACCCCGACTCCTCAATCATCTTCCCATGCAAGCTTGCAAACTACCCACCTGGACACTTTACCACATCATTTTCTCTTTTCTCTCCTTTCCTTTTTCCTCTACAAGAAGTGAGTAGCTACGCAGATCCCTCTGCTAGAATCCACTCTGTCCCACCTCCTTGACCCCTAGCATGAACCTGGCCCTCCACCTATGAACTGCACGGTGCCTGCAATAGTTGCAGATGGTATGACAAAAGCACCCAGTACACTCTGTAAAGTGGTTGGCATAAGGAAGGGCATCCAGCCATAAAAACCATGCAAAAACACTTCATTCGTACTGGTGCCATGTAAAAAGCACCCAGTACAATTTGTAATGTGGTTGGCATCAGGAAGGGCAACCAGCTGTAAAAACCCTGCCAAAACATTGGAGCTTGATGCCATCTTTGGACCCCTATGTCAAACCGCCCAACCCATGCCAGCCAGGGACAGGGACATTGAATGATGATGTCTCTAGAACTATGTTATTTATTAAGGCCATTGTTGTTGTTTTTTTTCAATTTAACCCCAGGTCAGGCTTGATCCAGTAGATTAATGATCAAAGATGTACCATCCAACTGCATCAATACATAACACTGTTGTCCCTCCTGGAGGAAAGCAGGCACTGGAGAGAGGGGGAAGGGGAGAGAGGGGGGGGGGTGGGAGGGTCTCCCCTGGATCCATCTGTAAGTTACTAACAACTAGTTTCCAACACCACTACACACAGTCAGCAACAAGAGATACAAATGAGAAAACTGCAGCCCCACCCCACAGGCTCAAGCAGCTACAGAGAAACAGAGGGACAGCTATCTCTTTATATCTAGCCATCTGTTTAACGGGGCTATTTATATCATTGTTTCACAACCAGGATGTTTCCATATGGCCCCCCCCCCCCCCCGCTATTTATATCATTGTTTCA
>NC_043026.1:6365943-6383443 GCF_006345805.1 Octopus sinensis
ACCATGTAGAGGTCTCCCTCATTGGCTCATACATACATATATACATACATACATAAGACAGTAGGGTGTGATTTGAGGGAGATTTGGCTGCTATTTCAACCAGGTCTAGCTGGCATGCAGAGGTCTCCCTCATTGGCTCATACATACATATATACATACATACATAAGACAGTAGGGTGTGATTTGAGGGAGATTTGGCTGCTTTTTCAACCAGGTCTAGCTGGCATGCAGAGGTCTCCCTCATTGGCTCATAAATGCATATACATACATATATATATATACAGTTAACAGCAGGGATTGAATCAATAGGAAATTTGGCTGCTATTTCTTCCCGGTTCGGCTACCATGTAGAGGCTTCCCCTCATTGCCTCCTGTTGGTGGTGGTGGTGGTGGTATCAGATGAAATGCAGTGATATCAAATTGTTCTGGTGACACACAGACAGAAGGCGAGGTGGGGGTCGTGGAGGTTCCCTTTCCTTCTCCCCTGCTTGACTGACATTCATGTTACTTTACAGACTCCCTTAGAAAACAATAGCAGTGGTGGTGGTGGTGGTGGTGGTGGTAGCAGTAGTGGCAGCAGCAGCAGCAGCAGTCTTAGTAGCTGTAGCAGAAGCAATAGAAATGGTAGTAGTAGTAGTAGCAGCAGCAGCAGTGGAAGTCACAGCAGTAGCAGTAGTAACTGCAGTTTTAGTAGTAGTAGTAGTAGTATCAGCAGCAGTAGTAAGAGTAGTAAATATTGTATTCATGGTGGTGGTGGTAGTAGTGGGGGGCGGTAGCTGCGGTCGTGGTTGTAGTAATAGTAGTAGTGGTGGTGGTGGCGATAGTAGAGGTGGTGGTAGTAGTAGTAGTGGTGGCGGCGGTAGTAGTAGTGGCTAGTAGTGGTGGTGGTGGTGGTGGCAGTAGTTGAGGATGGTTGCTGCATAAAGCCCCACCTCTTCCAATCCAACCAGTTCTGTCCAAGTGGGTCCCACGACCCTCAAGGCCAACAAATGCAACAATAGCAGTAGTAGTCGAGGCTGCAGTAGCCCTGACCCTCAAGGCCAACAACCAACAGAGGACACCATGCCCCCACTGTACCACGTCACTCATCAGTCCCCATCCCTGCTTACTTGACCATGACACAACACACTATGAACAGGCTGGACGCCCTTCCCCAACACCACCAATGTCCAGATTCCCTGCTGTTGGCTCCACAGCTGGAGCTAGATGGACAAGGTGGACTTAGCCAGAGCATAACAGTTGCTAGTCTTGACCATTTGTTGTTGGTGGTGGTGATGGTGATGCAAATATGGCTGTTCTGGGTAAGGAAGTTTGTTTTGGTGTTGGCCCCTTAGGCAAGTATTTTGAGAAAGAGGATCACAAAAGTACAGATCTTAAAATTATTGCAGAGCTTAATGACCACTTTGAGAACCCAGTTTCCACAAAAACTGTTTGCCAGGAGCTGCACAAAGTCAGATTTCACGGGAGGGCTGCAATCAGAAAAACCACTACTTTCAAAACCAAACATTGCAAAGTGTTTAGAGTGGAGTAAAAACCACAGAACGGGTCCCTAGAGCAGTGGGACGGGTCATCCTTTACCATATTTCTGACCACCGGCCGAGTATACGTGTGGAGACAGCCAAAGGAAGCATTTGACCCAGACTGCCTTCTTCCAGCTGTTAAAAAATGACGGAAATCTGTGATGATCTGGTGCTAGTGGAGGGCTATATCTTGGAAATCCACCGGTCCAATGGTTTCCCTTCATGGCAGAATTAACAGTCAAGACTATTTAAGCATTTTATCTGATCAAATTCATCCTATGGTTGCAGAACTGTTTCCAGAGTGAGAAACACAATCTTTCAGGATGATAATGCACCAACTCACACAGCTAAAGTTGTTACTGTACTGAATGGCAACAAGAACATTCTAGTGAAGTTGAACATCTTATCTGGCACCACAGTCCCCAGATCTCAATATATTGAAACATTTAATGGTGCATTTTAGAAAAACAAGGAGTCGATATCCTCCCCCATCATCACTACAAGAACTGGAGACTGTTTTAGCTGAAGAATGGACAAAAATTCCTTTGGAAACAATTCAAACTTTGTACGAGTTGATACCTCATAGAATTCAAGCTGTAATTACTGCCAAAGGCAGTCCTACACCATATTAACAATAAATTTCTTTGAAATTTTAAGGGGTTTCTATCATTTTGTCCAACCACTGTATATGAGTGTGTGTATGTGAATATATATATATATATATATATCCGGGTTCAGTCCCACTACGTGACATCTTGGGCAAGTGTCTTCTACTATAGCCTCAGGCCAACCAAAGCCATCAGAGTGGATTTGGTAGACAGAAACTGAAAGAAGCCTGTCGTGTGTGTGCGTATGTGTATGTGTGTGTATGTATGTGTCTGTGTTTGTCCCCCCACCATCACTTGACAACCAAAGTTGGTGTGTTTACATCCCTGTAACTTAGCGGTTCGGCAAAAGAGTTCGACAGAATAAGTACTAGACTTACAAAGAATAAGTCCTGGAATCGATTTGTTCGACCTAAAAGTGGTGCTCCAGCATGGCCACAGTCAAATGACTGAAACAAGTAAAACAATACACACACACACACACACACATGTATCTATACCTACAGACATACACTTTATATATATACACAAACATACATGTATGTATACATAGACATACACTTCTGTATATACACTCACACATACACTTGTATGTTGTCGGCACTGTAATATCCTTGTGGCTGTATCCCTGCATCTGATCTTAGATTCATCTATTGTGCTATCGCTGACAGCTCCGCAGGACAAGGACTTTGAAATGTCTACCTTGATGGTACCTTGAACACGTATATATCATGTAACTGATACCGACAGCAACTTAGAACTCATACAATGACTACTACTACTGACCTCCTACAGTGACTTTATAGTGGCTGGGTCATACCACTTTGTCACATGAGAAAGGGAGTACCATTTTCACTTCAACATACACACACACACACACACACAATCATTTATATGACACTACAGTTGTTGGTTCTGTTGATTTCTCTAGTCATATTTTACATGATAGAGAAGAGAGAAATACTGTAAGATATACGAGTGCACATACTAAGCTTGGTGGCAGGCAATGAGTAAAAGGAAGCTACAAACATGGACAGAGAGAGAGAATGAACCACAGAGACAAGAGGAAGGAAAAGACGTGTAATAAACTGAAAGTGTCTATGCATGTCATTGAGCAGGGGTGGTGGTAGTAGGTAAGGAGAGGTGGGCATGGATTTAGCAGGTGCTACTTAGTATTGTTGTTGTTGTAGTGAAAGAGCCATGGTTGGTGGAGGAGTGGTTGAAGTGCTGGGTGGGGGGGGGCAGAGAATAGCAGCAGAATGTAAAATATGAAGCCATCTGTATAGGAAGTAGTATGGGTTCGTGTGTGAAATAGCCGTGTGTGAGATAGTTGTATGTATGTGAGACAGAGAGAGAGAGATAATTGTGTGTGTGTGGTGTGTGTGTGAGATGGTTGTTGTGTGTGTGAAATGGTTGCTGTGTGTGTGTGTATGATGATTGCTGTAGGTGCGTGTGTGTGTGTGTGAGATAGTTACTGTGTGTGTGTGTGTAATAGCTGCTGTGTGTGTGCATGTGTGAGAGAGAGATAGTTGCTGTGTGTGTGTGTGTGTGTGTGAAATAGCTGTTGTGTGTATGTGTGTGAGATAGTTGCTGTGTGTGTGTGTAATAGCTGCTGTGTGTGTGCATGTGTGAGAGAGAGATAGTTGCTGTGTGTGTGTGAAATAGCTGTTGTGTGTATGTGTGTGAGATAGTTGCTGTGTGTGTGTGTGAGTGAGAGAGTTGTGTGTGTGTGTTGTGTGTGTGTTTGTGTGTGTGTGTGTGTTTGTGTGTGTGTGTGTGTTTGTGTGTGTGTGTGTGTGAAAGAGAGAAAGAGAGAGAGGAAGAGGGAGATTGTGTGCATGTCTGAAATAGTTGCTCTATGTGAGAGAGCCATGTGTGTGTGTGTGTGTGTGATGGTTGCTGTGTGTGAGTGAGTGTGAGAGGGAGAGAGAGAGAGAGTTGTAGTGTGCATAGTAGTAGTAGTAATTTTGAGTCTGCATGTATAGTAACTGTGTAGTGTGCAGTGTGTGTGCATGAGGCAGCTGTTCTGTGCATGTGTGTGCAGTGGTAGTAGGCTTACTACTACTGTACCACTAAAGTTGTGCATATGCAGTCATTAATAACCACACATGTACGTAGCAGCACCTGTCTTTCAGTGTAGTAGTAGTAGCAGCAGCAGCAGCGGCAGACCTATATGTCTATGTGGAAATAGTAGCATTTATAGCACACACAGAAAGAGGAGGAGGAATAATGATAGAGGTGGAAGGAAGGGGAGTAGTAGTCGTAGTAGTAGTAGTAGTAGTAGTAGCAGCTATAGCAGGGCCTGATTAAGACCCATAGAGACCCTAACCACTTAAAAGATTTCAGTGCCCCCCATATATCTGTAATTCAAAATCTAAACAATAATAAACCATTAAATAACTAACATTAACATGAAAAATAATGTTTATTTTTCTTTACTGCCATTTTATTTTCTACTAGCAGTATCGCCCGGCATTGCTCGGGTTTGTTTCGACCCTTTAGAATTGGAATTCTTGAAAAGTAAAAATTCTGCATTATGTAGCTTGTTATTCTCTTTAAGTGAACATTTTTCTGGTTGAAATACACCGGAAAATGGCGACACAGCAGTAAAAAAATCGTAAAAAAATAGGGAATTTCAGAGAAAAGAAGCACGTTTTTGATGTAAATAATTTTTGGTGTTAACATGGTCAGATTTGAATTTTTTCTTCTACGGAAGGAAGAGCAAGCTTTCTTCTATCATACTCTCAATTTTGGTCAACTTGCACCGCAGGGTCTCGGAGGAGATAGTGTTAGTTGAAGGCTACCAAACCTGCCACACACAGACAACTTCGTGAAATTAACATGCAAGTGGTTGAGCACTCCACAGACACGTGTACCCTTAACTTAGTCCTCAGGGAGATTCAGCGTGACACAGAGTGTGACAAGGCTGGCCCCTTTGAAATACAGGCACAACTCATTTTTGCCAGCTGAGTAGACTGGAGCAACGTGAAATAAAGTGTCTTGCTCAAGGAGACAACACATCGCTAGGAATTGAACTCACGACCTTACAATCGTGAGCCGAATGCCCTAACCATTAAGCCACGTGCCTTCACATACATATATACACACATATACAAACATACATACATATGTGTGTGTGTGTGTATATGTATGTATATATATATATATATAATATATATATATATTATATATATATCGATATATATATATAGTACTTCCAAAGGTCTCAGTCTCGAAGAAATGACTAGAGACCAAGACCTTTGGAATTATGCTGTACGCGAGAAGACCCGGCAAGACAAGTGAGACCATAACCCGTGGCCTTTACCTGGGATGTAGCCAGTCCACTTATGCATACCTTTCCTTCTTGGGACACAAAACTCTACTAGTGAAGACCTGTTGAGGCAAGTGAGAATCGAAATCAAAATCAAAATCGATCAACATCAATGGAAATTGTAGCTGTGATACCAGTGCCGGTGGTACGTAATTGAACCATCCGAACATGGCCGTTGCCAGCGCTGCCCTGACTGGCCTCCATGCCGGTGGCACGTAAAAAGCACCATCCGATCATGGCCATTGCCAACCTCGCCTGGCCTCCGTGCCGGTGGCACATAAAAAGCACCATTCGATCATGGCCATTTGCCAGCCTGTCTGGCACATGAAAAGCACCCACTACACTCACGGAGTGGTTGGCGTTAGGAAGGGCATCCAGCTGTAGAAACACTGCCAGATCAGACTGGGCCTGGTGCAGCCTCCTGGCTTCCCAGACCCCAGTTGAACCGTCCAACCCATGCTAGCATGGAGAGCGGATGTTAAACAATGATGATGATGTGTATATATATATATATATATATATATATATATATATATATATATATATATATATATATAATAAATATATATATAACGGGAAGGTTTACGAAAATAAACAAAAGACGAAGGCAGGTGGAATACAAACAAACAATTGTATTAGTATGGCGCTCAGGAATAGAAATAAAACAAGTCTTTTACGTTTCGAGCCTACGCTCTTCAACAGAAAGATACACAGAAAAGAAACAGGGAGAAAAAAATTGCGTGTTGGGGCTAACGATCCAACATGGCGATGTATATATATATATATATATATATATATATATATATATATATATATATATACACACTATAATTATACACACATACATATACACACACACACACACTGGTCAAAAGCAAACAGTTATTCAATCAAGGTGACTTGCTGTGGGATTGAACCTCTAGCAACCATATGACTACAAAGCAAACACATGTGGCTGTTTGGCCTCACCTGCACCCAGAATGCATCCTCCGCACCACTTGAACCAAGCAGCTACAAAAGTGTGGGTGGGGGTAACGCTACTCACAAGTACACGAGGCAGAATAGCAACGAGATACCAGAAAGAACCTTAACCCCCGCGTGCGTCCATTGTGCCTCGTTTAAGTAATCTGTGTTATCAATAGCAAATTAACAAAGGTATGAGTCACACAATCGACGAAAACAGTGTAAACAAAAGAAGGACTCCAAAGAAAATCAAAACTACACTTTGTCCACAAGCTCTGAACCCCAACCTCCACAATGTGCACCCCGCTCCCCACCGACACATCCCTCTTATCTTCTAATCAATTGTTTCTGACACAGATTCCTCTTAATAATACAAACATTAGCTGAATATTTATCTTTAGGTGCCGGCGTGGCTGTGTGGTAGGAAGCTTGCTTTGCAAACCACATGGTTCCGAGTTCGGTCCCAATGCATGGCACCTTGGGCAAGTGTCTTCTACAATAGCCTCAGGCCGACCAAAGCCTTGTGAGTGGATTTGGAAGACGGAAACTGAAAGAAGCCCGCTCTATGTCACGCTGGTGAGACCCATATTGGAGTACGGGATTCAAGCCTCTTCTCCTTATCTCCTCAAAGACATACAGCATCTCAAAAGAGTCCAGAAGCTGGCTACCTGCATGGTTCTTGGCCTCAAGAATTTGTCTTATGAAGAAAGGCTGAAGACGCACAACCTTTATTCTCTAGAAAAACGCTGCCGCCGTGGTGATCTCATTCTTGCTCACAACATCATAAGCAGAAAGTGTAACCTCTCGAAGGAGCTGTTCTTCACTCCTGCTCCAGAGCGTCGGCTGCGGGGTCACTCCGAAAAGCTCTATCTTCGACGATTTCATCTCAATCGAAGGAGAGGGGCTTTCTCCGTCCGGGTTGCGGATCCGTGGAACAAGCTGCCGAACGAGATGGTGAAGATGCCGACGACTGCTCGGTTCAAAGTCTCCCTTGACCACAAGTGGCCTCAACTCTTTACATGAACACCACCCTGTACATAACTCCATGTCCCCCTACATGGCCTTGCTTTTTGGTTTTTGAGCCAAAATTAACTAACTAACTAACATGTGTATCATCATTTAACATCCGTTATCCATACTGGAATAAGTTGGATGGTTTGACCAGGCTGGCACGCAGGAAGGCTGCACCAGACTCCAGTCAGATTTGGCATGGTTTTCTACGATTGGATGCCCTTCCTAACGCCAACCACTTGTATATATTTGTGTGTGTGTGTCTGTGTGTCTGTGCCCCCACCATCACTTGACAACTGATGCTGGTGTGTTTATGTCCCCATAACTTAGCGGTTCACAGCAAAAAAGACTAATATAAGAAGTACTAGGCCTACAAAAACAAAAGTCCTAGGGCTGATTTCTTCAACTAAAACCCTTTAACGGTGATGCTCCAGCATGGCCACAGACAGACGACTGAAACAAGTAAAAGAATTAAAGAATGGATATATATATATTTTATTCTTTCACTTGTTTCAGTCATTTGACTGCGGCCATGCTGGAGCACTACCTTTAGTTGAACAAATTGACCCCAGGACTTATTCTTTATAAGCATAGTACTTATTCTGTCAGTTTCCTTTGCCGAATCGCTAAGTTACGGGATGTAAACATACCAACATTGGTTGTCAAACGATGTGGGAACACACACACACATATATATATACGACAGGCTTCTTTCAGTCTCCATCTACCAGATCCACTTACAAGACTTTGGTCGCCCGAGGCTATAGTAGAAGACACTGGCCCAAGGTGCCATGCAGTGGGACTGAACCCGGAACCACGCGGTTGAGAAGCAAGCTTCTTACCACACAGCCAAGCCTGCACCTACATATATATATATTATATACATATATAATATATATATTATATATATATATACATATATACATATATAGATATATATATATATATATAATATATATACATATATATATATATACATATATCTATATATATATATTATATATATATAATATATATATATATATACTATATATATATATATACAATATACATATATATATACATATACATATATATATATATACATATATATATATATATATATATATATACATATATATATATATATACATATATATATATATATATACATATATATATATGTATATATATATACATATATATATATATTATACATATATATATATATATATATATATATACATATATGTATATATATATACATATATGTATATATATACATATATATATATACATATATAATATGTATATATATATATATATATATACATATATGTATATATATATACATATATAATATACATATATATATGTATATATATATATAATATACATATATATATGTATATATATATATGTATATATATATATATATATATATATATTATATATATATATATATATAATATATACATATATATATATTATATATATATATATATTATATATATATATATGTATAATATATATGTATATATATATGTATAATATATATGTATATATATATACATATATGTATATCTATATACATATATATATTATATGTATATATATACATATATATATATACATATATATATATACATATATATATACATATGTATATATGTATATATATATGTATATATATATATAATATGTATATATATATGTATATATATTATATATATATGTATATATATATACATATATATATATACATATATATATAATATATACATATATACATATACATATATATATACATACACACACACACAAATTCCTACCGGGAAGCACAAGGCTTTTAATTCTGACACCACCACCAAGTATGTGAATGGTTCTTTTATTTCAAAGACACACACATCCGCCCGCAGAATAACAAGGGAAAATGAGTCAAAGTTGACCTCAACGAGATCTGAATACAAAACCATAGTTGGCCATAAACACTGTTTTGTTCATTCGGTCAAAGCCCGTTTTTTCCAAGCTAGCATGGGCCAGAAGCAGGAGGGGGGGGTGTACGTTGTGACAGGATTTTACAGTCATGTGTACATCCGGTTGCCAACCTTTTTTCTCCCGTTTTCGAATAAGGGCTATTTTGTTTTATTCTAGAGTCTTCGAAAGTGAATAGCAGCAACCCACCATATCAAAGGAGATATGTATGTAGTCACTTGACCTTACACAATGTCAACATTTCCACTGTTTCGCTTAACCCGTCACAGGATGGCCTGCTGTGCTAATCTTGGATCATAGAGTGACCCGCTGTTCTTGAGGAGACCTATCGAGTCAAGTACGTTAACACCAACATCAAAATGAAAATCAAATGGAAATTGTAGTTAAGATACCCGTGACGGTGACATGTTAAAAGCACCATCTGAAGTTGGCAGTTGCCAGTGCCGCCTGATTGGCGTCTGTGTTGGTGACACATAAAAGCACCAACCGATCGTGGCTGTTTGCCCGTTTCCTCTGGCCCCTGTGCCAGTGGCACGTAAAAAGCACCGTCCGAACGTGGCAGATGCCAGCGCCGCCTGACTGGCATCCATGTCGGTGACACATAAAAGCACCAACTGATCGTGGCTGTTTGCCAGTCTCGTCTGGCCCCTGTGCCGGTGGCATGTAAAAAGCACCCACTACACTCACGGAGTGGTTGGCGTTAGGAAGGGCATCCAGCTGTAGAAACACTGCCAGATCAGACCGGAGCCTGGTGCAGCCTCCTGGCTTCCCAGACCCCAGTCGAACTGTCCAACCCATGCTAGCATGGAAAACGTACATTAAACGATGATGATGATATCTGTCCCAAATTGTTTGTATGTTCAGAATGGCCAGAGGGGGCCTCTCGCACCTACCCTACCATGTCATTCTAAAAATAAACAATCGCACCATTGAAATCTTGAAGCTATGATATAAATGCAGCATTAATTGAAAACAATATGAAGAAATAAGCATTACATTTGGCAGATAATCTCAATGCTAAAGGATTAAAATAGGGACCACATGAACCATTGAGGCAGCTCCTACTTATCACCTGACCTTACACAACTGTATCAGCCAAATCTCCTCTCGACAGACTCCTTACTGACTTTAATCCTTTAGCATGTAAACCTGCCATATCTGAGGTCCAAAGATTCTACCTGTTTTATATTCAAACTGGCCAGATCCAGCCTCTCACACCACCCTACAATGTCATTCTAAAAATAAATGATCCCATCACAGAAATCTCAAAGCTGTGAGATAATCCATGATTAATCCAAAACAATGTGAATAAACAAGGATTAGATTTGACAAAGTAATCTGAATGCTAAAGAGTTAAAATAGGGACCACAGGGACCAGTGAAGGAGCTTCTATGCTGTCACTTGACCTTACACAATGTAACAGCCAAATCTTCCCTCAGCAAACTCCCTACTCTCTTTAACCCCTTTAGCATTTAAACTAGCCAAACCTAGATGAAATATTCTATTTGTTTTGTGTTCAAACTGACCTGATCCGACCTCTCACACCTACCCTACAATGTCATTCTGAAAATAAAGTCAAATCATTGAAATCTCAAAGCCGTGAGATAATGTCAGGATTAATTCAAAACAATGTCAATAAATAAGCATTGCATTTGGCAGGGGTCATCTGAAAGCAAAAGGGTTAAAATAGGGACCGTAGGAACCAGTGGACCTTACACAATGTAACAGCTAAATCTTCCCTCAACAAACTCCCTATTCTCTTTAACCAGCCATATCCAACCCAAACCTGGTTTTATGTTCAAGCAAACCATGTCCAGCCTTTCACACCTACCCTACAATGTCATTCTAAAACATAAACAATCACATCATGGAAATCTCAAAGCTGAGATAATCCATAATTAATACAAAATGTTAATAAACAAGCATTACATTTGACAGAGTAATCTCAATGGTAAAGAATTAAGCAGGCACAAAAGCCATAATTGTTAGTCTCTTGCACTGTACAATAAAAATAATCTCATCGTTGAAAAGTGCCATAAAATATTCGCATTTTGGGAACATTGATTGGTGTCTGTCATCATCATCATTTAACGTCCGTTTTCCATGCTAGCATGGGTTGGACAGTTCGACCGGGGTCTGGGAAGCCAGGAGGCCGCACCAGGCTCCAGTCTGATCTGGCAGTGTTTCTACAGCTGGATGCCCTTCCTAATGCCAACCATTCAGCGAGTGTGGTGGGTGCTTTTTATGTGCCACCGGCACAGGTGCTAGGCAAGGCTGGCAACAGCCACAATCAGTTGGTGCTTTTTACGTGCCAGGCGAGGCTGGCAACGACCACGATTGGTTGGTGCTTTTTACATGCCACCGGCATGGTAGCCAGTCAACACAGCGCTGGCATCGGCCACGTTCGGATGGTGCTTTTTACATGCACAGGCCCAGGGATCACAACTACAATTTCCATTGATTTTTGATGTTGATGTACTTGACTCAATAGGTCTCCTCAAGCACAGGGTCGATACAGTGTTTCTTTACTTGCCACCTGCACAGGAGTCAGTTAAGATTTATTTTTTACCTTTTATTGGTTTCAATCATTAGACTGCAGCCATGAAGAATTTTTAGTTGAATGAATCAAACCCAGACCCCCTTTTTTTAAGATTGTATTTATTCTTTTGATCTCCTTTGCCGAGCTGCTAAGCAACAGGGACATAAACACACCAACATTGGTTGTCAAGTATATATACACACATAATCCTTTCTACTGTAAGCACAAGGCCTCAAATATTACCTCAACCCCAATGTATAACTGGTACTTAATTCATCAATTCCCAAATGGATGAAGGACAAAGCCAACCACGGTGGAATCTGAAGCAAGGAAGAAAGAAAAGAAAGGAAAAGACAAGCATGGTCATGTGGTTTAAGAAGTTAGCACCTCGAGATAATGTGGTCCAAGATGGACAATGCCTGTATAAAAGATCGGATAGTCATGGTCGGATCAACTTATGGGCAGAAGAATAAAACTGGCTACATAATAAACAGGAGTTGTACCGACCCTGGGCCCTGCAATTTCTGAACAATAAAATAAAAAAATTCTTTTAAAAATAAACAATAAACAGCAAAGAACAAAAAAAAAAAAATTTCGCTTCACTTAATCAGAAGATGGCTTATAGACCACAACTGAAGATTAGGATGATAACAGCACAAAGATAAAAATAAAAGGCCATCAGGACATGCAAAAGACAGCTTGTTGCTACACCAAGGTTCAATTCTCGGTTGATCTAAACCTCTCTCCGTGGGCCACATCCAATTCATTGTATTATTGATTTCAAATTTTGGTGCAAGGTCGAGGCCTGCAATTTCAGGGCTGGGTAAGGTGCAATGACATCGACCCCTAGAGTTCAGCTGGTGCTTATTTCATCGACCCCAGAAGGATGAAGGGTAAAGCGTTTTGTCCAACGTGCTAACCAGGGCTGTGGAGTCGGAGGCATGGATTCGGGAAACAATTAAAGGGTAGCTGGAGTCGGAGTCGGTAAACTAGACCACAATCACTTAATTACATACAGGAGTTGGAGTCAGAGGTGCCAATAGTAGAGGAGTCAAGAGTCAAAGTTGAAGTTTCTTGTTTCGACTCCGCAGCCCTGAGCACAAGGCCTGAAATTTTGGAGGAGGGGACTAGTCGATTATATATTGACCCCAGTGTTTCACTGGTACTTAATTTATCGACCCTGAAATGATGAAAAGCAAAGACAATCCTGGCGGAATTCAAATTCAGATCGTAAAAGCATTTCACCCGGTGTGCTAGCGATTTTAGCAACTCCTTGCCTTCGTTTTTGGAAACAGCAATGCTGCCATAACTTAAGTGGAAACCATGAGAGTGCTTTCAAGGGAGATAATCAGAGAAAGACTTGAAAGTGAACATAAGATTGTAATACTTCGTGTAAAGTAAATATAACAAATAATCCAGAATCCTTGTCCGGTACCAGGTTGATCCCAAAATCTAATCAGTTTGTGCTAGTCACGAGGCCAAACATCTCTGAAAGTTTTCTCCAAATCCATCCAGCAGTTCTTGAGATATCTTGTCCACAGACAAAGAAACAAACGCAACTGAAAACAATACATCCGCCTTAGCGAAGGCAGAGGTAATAATCCTTTCTACTAAAGGCACAAGGCCTGGAATTTGGGGGAGAGGGGATAAGTCGATTATATCGACCCCAGGCGAGCTGGCAGAAGCGTTAGTGCGCTGGGCGAAATGCTTAGCGGTATTTCGTCTGTCGTTACGTTCTGAGTTCAAATTCCGCCGAGGTCGACTTTGCCTTTCATCCTTTCGGGGTCGATAAATTAAGTACCAGTTACGCACTGGGGTCGAGGTAATTAACTTAATCCCTTTGTCTGTCCTTGTTTATCTCCTCTGTGTTTGGCCCCTTGTGGGCAGTAAAGAAATATATATCGACCCCAGAGTTTTGCTTGTCCTTAATCTATCGACCCCAAGAGGAGCGTAATTTGAACTCACACTGTAGCTGCAGGCAAAACACTGCTGAGCATTTCGTCCAGCATGCTAACAATGCTGCCAGCTGGCCACCTTAATAATAATAATAATAATAATAATAATTCGTTCGTCTATTGGCCACAAGGGCTGACAAAATTCAATCAAAACATAAAGGGACAAAACACAGGGTTTTGTCCGTTTGCAAAAGGCCCGTGTACAAAAGCAGGACGACAACGAAAAATAAGTAACAATTAAAACTGCCAATAGGGGGAGGCGCTTCGAAAGGGTTACTCGTGGAAAAACCCAATAAAAGCCACGATCCTTCTTCCTACCACAGGGACAAGGCCTGAAATTCAGAGGGAAGGACCAGTCAATTTTATTGAGCCGAGTGTGTCCACTGGTATTTATCTCTTCGACCCCAAAATGACGAAAAGCAAAGTCGACCTCGGCAGAATTTGAACTCAGAAAGTAACGATGGACAAAAACCATCACTAAGCATTCCGTCTGGTGCGCTAACGATTCTGCCAGCTCACCTGGAATTTAGGGGGCGTGAGGGGGTGGCTAGTCGATTACATCAGCTCCAGGGATTTTATCTCTTATTTGCTTCTATCATTGGAGTGTGGCCATGCTGGTGCACCAAATTGACAGGTTTCAAACAAATCTACCCCAGTATTAATCTTTCTTTAAAGCCTTTTTCTATCGACCTGTTTTTGCCAACTGCCAAGTTACAGGGATATAAACAAACCAACACCGGTTGGGGTATACACACAGATTATGCATGTGTATATATAGATATATACACACAAATTACATATATATATATGCACACTCACACACATACAGGAGTGGCCATGTGGTAAGTACCTTGCTTACCAACCACATGGTTCTGGGTTCAGTCCCACTGCGTGGTACCTTGGGCAAGTATCGTCTACTATAGCCTCAGGCCAACCAAAGCCTTGTGAGTGGATCTGGTACATGGAAACTGAAAGAAGCCAGTCGTGTATGTATATATATATGTATGTATATGTTTGTGTCTGTGCTTGTCCCCACCCTACTATTGCTTGGCAACCAATGCTGGTGTGTTACGTCCCCTGTAACTTAGCGATTCAGTGAAAGTGATCAATAGAATAAGTACTAGGCTTACAAGAAATAAGTCCTGGGGTCAGTTTGTTCGACTAAAGGCGGTGCTCCAGCCTGGCTGCAGTCAAATGACTGAAACAAATAAAATAAAAGAATACATACATACATACACATACATGCACAAACATACATACATACATAAAAGCTTCTTTCAGTTTCCAGTTACCAAATCCACTTGTGTGAGTTGAGAGATTTGACTGCCATTTCTAACAGGGCCACCAACCACACAAACAGTTCAATCATCACACACACACACACATCTCATATATTCCATCTTTTGACCTTCAGGTCATCAACACATTCACAGTAGTTTCTAGGTTAATGAGACACATTATTTAACCTAACGACAATATATATATTGTATATTTATTTCGCAACTAGTCAATCGACCAGTGTCCTTAGCTACAATGTCAACCCTTTCAATACTGACGACCCACGTCCACCTTGGATTATCACATGAAAGCACCTCCAATTAAAATCATGCATCAATTTTATATAACACCTATTACATTCACCGTGGGTTCAATACCTGTAGTGAGCAGTACATTGTAACCTTGAGCAAGGTACTTTATCTGCTGAGAAAGAATACCAGCTGACTACTGGTGCAGCCCCTTATCTCTATGTCTAGCTGCCACATCAACAATGCTCTACTACAGTGTTTCTCAACCTTTTTACCCTTGCGTGACCCTTCAAATAAATTACATGTCTCAAGGAAACCCTACAAAAAATGGTTATAGACCATATCTTTCTCATATTATTTTCATCATAGTTAACATGGTAAATATCATATATATATATATATATATCATCATCATCATCATTTAGCATCCGCTTTCAATGCTAGCATGGGTTGGACGGTTCAACTGGGGTCTGTGAAGCCAGAAGTCTGCATCTGGCCCAGTCTGATCTGGCAGAGTTTCTACAGCTGGATGCCCTTCCTAACGCCAACCACTCCGTGAGTGTAGTGGGTGCTTTTTACGTGCCACCCACACAGGTGCCAGACGGAGCTGGCAAACGGCCACAGACAGATGGTGCCTTTTATGTGCCACCGGCACGGGGGCCAGGCAAGGCTGGCAACAGCCACGAATGGATGGTGCTTTTACGTGCCACCGGTACGGGGGCCAGGCGAGGCTGGCAACATATATATATATACAGGGTCGAACACCGTTTTGACCCTGTGCTTGAGGAGACCTATAGAGCCAAGTACATCAACATCAAAAATCAATGGAAATTGTAGTCGTGATACCTGTGCCGGTGTCGCGTAAAAAGCACCATCCAAACGTGACCGATGCCAGCGCCACGTTGACTGGCTTCTGTGCCAGTGGCACATAAAAAGCACCAACCGATCGTGGCCATTGCCAGCCTCTCCTGGCACCTGTGCCAGTGGCACATAAAAAGCACCCACTACTCATGGAGTGGTTGGCGTTAGGAAGGGCATCCAGCTGTAGAAACTCTGCCAGATCAGACTGGAGCCTGGTGCAGCCTCCTGGCTTCCTAGATCCCAGTCGAACTGTCCAACCCATGCTAGCATGGAAAACGGACATATGATGATGATGATGATATACAAACACACACATACATATTTAGGGCATCCATAAATTACAGACCTCATTGAATATATCTCCAATGGTTGTTATATGTTTTTGATAACATAATATATTAGATAGTATAATGTCTATATGACAATGCATGTCTAGTAATTATACAATCATGAAATTAGCATTGGTTTATCTCACTCTTTCTCACAGAATCCCTAGGAACCTTCTGCAGAACCCTAGGGTTCGGGGGAACCTCGGTTGAGAAACGCTGCTGGGTTAACAGTGTGTGACCCAAGAGGATGTGTGCGTCTGCCCGTCATTACATGGGCACCTAAAGCAAATTAGCAAAAGCATGGCCCATGCTCCCATGTGGTTCTAACTCACAAGTACCAGCTATAGCTCTTTCCTCCTGGCATGGATGGATTTGGGTTGCATCCAGCACAGCCTTTTTTGAGGGTCAGCCTCCAGAGCCCAGCATCTGTCATCCCTTATTTCCACGTCTTCCTTGGCCTGCCTCTGTTTCAACATGATCCTTCTACAGGGGTCACTTGGCATTACTTGGTACCCAACAGTTGGCCACCAACCACATCACGTCTTCTTTCTAGAGAAAATGTGTAAATCATAAAGAGGGATCGGCTGGGCCTTCATCAGATCCCTCTTATACCTAGCTATTTCTGACCTATTTCAAACAATATATATAGTCTGACAAACCGTCCATGGGGCTAAGCCTTTGTGGGTGTAAAGCTATTGGTCACTCTGTGACCTGACATAGACTTTACATATGTATACATATACACACATTGGCGTTAGGAAGGGCATCCAGCTGTAGAAACATTGCCAGATCAGACTGGGCCTGGTGCAGCCTTCTGGCTTCCCAGACTCCAGTTGAACCGTCCAACTCATGCCAGCATGGAAAGCAGATGCTAAATGATGATGAT
>NC_043026.1:6393443-6428443 GCF_006345805.1 Octopus sinensis
TTCTCACCTCCGCCTCCTACGTTTGTTTATGGATTCGTTTCGTTTCGTCTCTTTTTACATGTTATTTGGCCATGACGTTTTGTTGTTTGTTTGTTTTGCGTGTTTTTTTTAAAAATATATTTATTGTTTTTCCATGTAAACATCTCACCAACAAAATAAGGCAGCCCGTACGTGGTCGCCAGGCCTGCTAGACATAGCAACTAAACCTTCCTCGAATCGCGCCGTACAGATTGATATTACGTCCCTGGATTTCTTGCTTAGAGAAAAAACAGACGGGACGGTCACGTTTGGAATTAGGTTTCATCCTACATGTCGATGAAGTCCGATTTAGGGTTCAACAACGACACATTCACTTCATTATTACATCATATCATTATATAACCGTATGTATTTATATAATAAAAGGCGCAGGGGTAGCTGTGTGGTAAGGAGCTTGCTTACCAACCACATGGTTCTGGGTTCAGTCCCACTGCGTGACGCCACCTTGGGCAGTGTCTTCTACTATAGCCTCTGGCCGACCAAAGCCTTGTGAGTGGATTTGGTAGACGGAAACTGAAAGAAGCCCGTCGTATTCACACACACACTTATATATGTGTGTGTATATATATACCGGAGTAAACACATAAATGTGAAACAAGGTGGAAAAAAGAGTACTCAAATACCAGTGGTAGAGTAATATGCTTTATTTAAAGCAGCAGAAAATTCAACAAAACCTGTTACTCTGAGTTTGCCGTTCGTCGGACAGTTTTTGCTAGAAAAAACTGTCCGACGAACGGCAACGGGAAACTCAGAGTAACAGATTTTATATATATATATATAAATAATAAACTGATTATATATATATATATATCTCCACACACATATATATATATATATCCACACACACATATATATATATATGTGTGTGTGTGTGTGTGTATATATATATGTGTGGAGATGATAGATAGATAGATAGACAGAAGATAGATAGATAGATAGATAGATAGATAGATAGATAGATAGAGATAGATAGATAGAGATAGATAGATAGATAGATAGATAGAGATAGATAGATAGATAGAGATAGAGATAGATAGATAGATAGATGCTGCACGGAATTTTGACAGTGAACAGGTCGCGGTCTCAAAGCGACGAAAATACTTTGACAAATTAAACTTAAATGTTGAAGTGAATCGAACGGCTTTTGTGTGTTTCTTAAATGGCTTATAAACACCTTCTACGCTGCAATTGTTTTCGTTCCAGCACACGATCTCAGTTCAGGTCACTAGCTATGCAAGTACATCTCCGTAATATATATATATATGTATGTATATATATATATATATATATATATATATATACATACATATATTTATATATATGTATATATACATGTATATATACATATATATATATATGTATATATACATATATATACATATATATATATATACTTATATATACATATCTATCTATCTATCTCTCTCTCTCTCTCTCTCTCTCTCTCTCTATATATATATATATATATATAATCTATATATATATATATATACATACATATTTCTGTGTGTATGTTTGTTTACCTCCAGTGCCAAAACGTACTGTCACCAAAATAGGGTGAGTGTGCAGTCAGCCATGCCGAGTCGCCAGCGCCCAATCTGCTGTGCCCAATTGTCTCACTCTTTTTCTCACTATGGTAAGAGAGAGCAAGATTAAAAAGGGCGAGGGATGTGGATGAGGGAGAGAGGGTCAGAGGGATGAGGGAGAAGAGGAGAGTATTTGGGAGAGGGGGGGTTGAAGAGGGGATAAGGATTGGGGGAGGGGTTCAGAGAGAGAGAGTGGCAGAAAGAGGGGTCCACTGTGGGGTTAATGGTAAAGGGGGCAGAAAGAGAGGTTCACTGAGGGATTAAAGATGAGGGAGGGAGGGAGGGGAAGTAGGGTTTTGGCGAGAAGGGGTCAGATAGAACCCGTAGCATCCCTAGTTACAGTGGAAACAGTGTACAGTGAACAGGGGACATATTGTGCCCTCTTTAGTCAAATAAATAACTGGGGGCAAGATGATGAGTTAGGGCCGTGGTTCGCAACCCTTTTATTTAAATGAGTTTCCCCAGGGACCCCTTTTAATATGCTTATCCTTATGTATGTTCTTTTGTTCTTTTACTCCTTTATTTGTTTCAGTCATTTGACTGTCGCCATGCTGGAGCACCACCTTTAGTCGAATTAATCGACCCCCAGGACTTATTCTTTGTAATCCTTGTACTTTGCCGAACCGCTAAGTTACGGGGACGTAAACACACTAACATCGGTTGTCGAGCGATATTAGGTCTTCGCAAGCAAAGTTCATTGTCCAAAGAACGAGGGGTACTCATAAGTGGGTTGGTTGCACCCCACGCTTGGATGTGCTTCTAACGTTCCACTGGCACGAGTGCCAATCAGGGGGTACTGTCATCGGCCGCGTCAGCGAATTGAGATTCAGTTCAACTAGATACTCAAGTTGAAGCACCAAATCAGTGTGGTATTATCTGTACAACTCAAAGTAAGGTGAATAAATTCAAAATATGCAACAGGATATCCAGACGTGATGCGGTACAGCCGTTTCAAGCAGCTCCATTCAATTGAACAGTGCAATAATTACATCAATTTAAATGCAGGGCTATCCTCAGCTGCATTGAATAAAATTATTTTGATGTGTCTGACTGATTATGAATTCTATTTATTTATTTATGCACCTGAGGATTGCTCTGCATTTAAATTGATGCAATGATTGCATTGTTCAATTAAATGGAGCTGCTTGAAACGGTCGTACTGCATCACCTCTTTATCCTGTGGCTTATTTTGATTTTATGTGTGTGTGTGTGTGTATATATATATATATATATATATATATAATCTGTCTGTTCATTTATTCCAAGTTTCTCCAGTGACACCCTGATCACAACCAAAGAGAACCCTGTCAAAGGCCTTCTCCATGTCAACAAATTCTCTCTGACACCCCATTATCTATCTATCTATCAGTTCTGTCTACCCATCTGTCTGTCTCTCTCTCTCTTTCTCTCTCTCTCTCGCTCTCTCTCTCTCTCTCTCTCTCTCTCTCTCTCTCTCTCGCTATCTATCTATCTATCTATGTCTCTCTCTCTTGCTGTCTGTCTGTCTCTCTCTCTCTCTCTCTCTGTCTAACCATTATCCATCCATCTCTCCATCTCTCCATCTCTCTCTCTCTCTCTCTTCCTGTCTGCCTGCCTGTCTGCACATGTTTACTAATAAAATCCACACACCACATGATGGAATGTCATTAACTAGGTCTCTCTACGCATTGTCACATGATCTAACAAACACCCCACCCCCACCCCCAAACGCACTAACACACACACACACAAACACACACACGGGCCTTCCTCTTCAGTATTCTCTACTAAAGACATGGGGGGTGTTCTAGCTTTTAACTCTTTTATTGGTCTGTATTCTACCATTTACTTGTTTCAGCCATTTGTCTGTGGCCATGCTGGGGCACCACCTTGAAGAATTCTAGTTTCGAATGAGTCGACCCAAGTACTCATTTGTTAAATCTGGTACTCACTCATTCTGTCGGTGTTCGTTGCCGAACTGCTAAGTCACGGGAGGGGGGGTCGAAAACACAGTAACCTACGGCGGTGGGGGACAACCAGACACAGACACACACACACACACACAAAATATGGGGGTTTAGTTCAAAGGTGATCTAAACGACTAGGTACGCCAGGTAAGTACTGTAACGGATTACCATGGCTCCAAGGTTGTAGCTGGGACGGGAGTTATGGAACCCTTGTAGATTTCTGATATAGCTGATATATATTTGTTAAAAAGGACAACAAGCGCTAAGGCAGGACAAACATCTCAAGTCCTACCCATTGTTATTATTATTAGAAAAATGTTTAATCTTACAGCTATTTCTGGGATATCCCAAAATATGAGATATTCCGTAATTGGAGACAAATAGGGTAAATGTGAAGGGTAGGGATTAAGGAAATGATGAAATAAGGGACTGGAGAAATAAGAAAGAAAGAAAGAAATGAAGAAAAAAGAAACATAAGAGTTCGCAGTTCAACTTTCTGATAGTGAAGGTGGTAGTCCAGAAGTCTTCTGGTTCAATCCTGTGTAAATCCAGCTATGATTAGAGCCTTCATTGTGTAAATATCCAAGGAGAAATGTGACACATGGATGGTTCTGGTTCAAAAGAGGATGAAAGCAGAAATGTCTATTGAGGGATAAAGAGAAAGAAAAGTAAGTATAGGCACAGGAGTGGCTGTGTGGTAAGTAGCTTACTAACCAACCACATGGTTCCGGGTTCAGTCCCACTGCGTGGCATCTTGGGCAAGTGTCTTCTGCTATAGCCCCGGGCCGACCAAAGCCTTGTGAGTGGATTTGGTAGACGGAAACTGAAAGAAGCCCGTCGTATATATGTATATATATATGTGTGTGTATGTGTTTGTGTATGTGTTTGTGTCTGTGTTTGTCCCCCTAGCATTGCTTGACAACCGATGCTGGTGTGTTTACGTCCCCGTAACTTAGCGGTTCGGCAAAAGAGACCGATAGAATAAGTACTGGCGGTGCTCCAGCATGGCTGCAGTCAAATGACTGAAACAAGTAAAAGAGTAAAAGAGAAAGAGAGAGAGAGAGGGGGTATTGGTAGGGAAACTGGAGGTAGAGAGAGAGAGAGAAAAGGAGGAATGCAATTGGTAGGGGATTGGCAAGGATTGGTAGGAAGGATAAAATAAGGAATATAAAAATAAACCAGAAAAATAAATGTACCCAGGGTAGATAAGGGGAGAGGAGGAGGGTAAAGGAAGATAACATAAAAAATACAAAATAAAGTAAAATAAAAGGAAAGGGATTCAAAGAGAAGGGGATAGTGGATGCCAGTGCTGTTCTTCAAGTTTTTAGGGGTTGGGGCAGGAATTTTTTTATGGCTATAGAAATATTTCTAGCAATGGGGGTCTGGGTCTCATAAAGGGGAAATGTGTAGGTAAGCATGAATGGAGAAACCAGTTAAATGTTAAATTATTTAGGAATAAAGGTAACAAATAGGGATTAAGGGATCTATAAGGTTAAGGCTTAAAAAATAAGTTAAAGAATTAATAGTTTTCTTCTAAGGTACTAAGTCGGTGGAGGGGAGGTATAGCTCAGTGGGAGAGCATTCGACTGCAGGGTGCCCCCTTCAGCTCTGAATTTAATTCCTGAATGTTTTAGCCCCCCCCCCCCCCCCCCGGTTAAACCCCGGGTGCACCCTTTGGCTTGGAATTTAATTCCTGAATATTTTTAAGGCGGCGAGCTGGCAGAATCGTTAGCAGGCCAGGCGAAATGCTCAGCAGTATTTCGTCTGCCGCTAGCTACGTTCTGAGTTCAAATTCCACCGAGGTCGACTTTGCCTTTCATCCTTTTGGGGTCGATTAAATAAGTACCAGTTATGCACTGGGGTCGGTGTAATCGACTTAATCCATTTGTCTGTCCTTGTTTGTCCTCTCTGTGTTTAGCCCCTTGTGGGTAGTAAAGAAATAGGTACTAAGGTTGATAGAAAAGATATATAAGGGTATATAATAATGACCATGGAGGTATGTATGTGTTGGGGGTAAGATGGAGGTATGTGTTGGGGGGGTAAGATGGAGGTATGTGTTGGGGGTAAGTTTGTATTTGGATTTATGGAAAAATTTAACCCTTTTGTTTCCATATTTCTGTTGAGATGTTCTGTGTTTGTTTCAATTGATTTTAAATTTAACAAAGAATTTGGCAACCTGGACTATTTCATTCTTTGGTGATCTTTCGCAAAGCTAATCATGATCTTGAAAATTATGTCCAACGTTTGGAGTAAGCCTTGGTAATCAACTCTTCTATGGTTTTGACCAAAATGCCACAGCCATTTGGAAAAGTGATGTCTCTATAACTGTCTTGATGAATGCTTCCATTTCCCAGATCCAGTTATATACTGGGGTTGATCTAATCGACTGGGCACCCTCCCCCAAAATTTCAGACCTTGTGCCTTGAGTAGAAAAGAATAAATTAAGTACCAGTTGCATACTGGGGTTGATCTAATCAACTGGGCACCCTCCCCCAAAATTTCAGACCTTGTGCCTTGAGTAGAAAAGAATAAATTAAGTACCAGTTGCATACTGGGGTTGATCTAATCGACTGGGCACCCTCCCCCAAAATTTCAGACCTTGTGCCTTGAGTAGAAAAGTATAAATTAAGTACCAGTTGCATACTGGGGTTGATCTAATCGACTGGGCACCCTCCCCCAAAATTTCAGACCTTGTGCCTTGAGTAGAAAAGAATAAATTAAGTACCAGTTGCGTACTGGGGTTGATCTAATCGACTGGGCACCCTCCCCCAAAATTTCAAACCTTGTGCTTTGAGTAGAAAAGAATAAATTAAGTACCAGTTGCGTACTGGGGTTGATCTAATTGACTGGGCACCCTCCCCCAAAATTTCAGACCTTGTGCCTTGAGTAGAAAAGAATAAATCAAGTACCAGTTGCGTACTGAGGTCGATCTAATTGACTGGCCCCTCCTCTCCTAAAATTTCAGACCTTGTGCCTTGAGTAGAAAAGAATAAATTAAGTACCAGTTGCGTACTGAGGTCGATCTAATTGACTGGCCCCTACTCTCCTAAAATTTTGAACCTTGTGCCTTGAGTAGAAAAGATTATAAATATTGTTTCAGGTATAAAGTAATATTACCGATCCCTGGCACGGGGCACCACATCAGATAGTTTGAGAAGCACTGCTCTAAATAACATAATTCACTCGTTCCGATGATCTTCTGATTCTGCTATTTATCATCAATAACCACTTTTCTCATCTCTTTTTTTTTTCTTCCTAGAAATTTAATTTATAATGGTTTATGGCCAACGTCGGCGTGGAACTTGGGAATACTCATGGTGGGTCTGCTGACCCTTCTCCTTGCTCAGGACAGTCACACTTCGTTACCCAGCAGTCTCCTGTGGAGACTGGCTGACTATTTAAATTTACCGACAGGTAAGTGTTGTTGTTGCTATTGCTGGGGTCTGATCTGGTCAGTTTGACCATAAAACAAGTTGGAATTTTGGGGCCTGGTATACTCTTTTACTTGTTTCAGTCATTTGACTGCGGCCATGCTGGAGCACCGCCTTTAGTCGAGCAACTCGACCCCGGGACTTATTCTTTGTAAGCCCAGTACTTATTCTATCGGTCTCTTTTTGCCGAACCGCTAAGTGACGGAGACGTAAGCACACCAGCATCAGTTGTCAAGCAATGCTAGGGGGACAAACACAGACACACAAACACATATGTATATATATATACATATATACGACAGGCTTCTTTCAGTTTCCGTCTACCAAATCCACTCACAAGGCATTGGTCAGCCCGGGGCTATAGCAAAAGACACTTGCCCAAGATGTCACGCAATGGGACTGAACCCGGAACCATGTGGTTGGTTAGCAAGCTACTTACCACACAGCCACTCCTGCGCCTATGGTATCTTTCTCTTTTCTCTTTTCTCTTTTACTTGTTTCAGCCATTTGACTGTGGCCATGCTGGAGCACCGCCTTTAGTCGAGCAACTCGACCCCAGGACTTATTCTTTGTAAGCCCAGTACTTATTCTATCGGTCTCTTTTGCTGAACCACTAAGTTTAAATGCTAAAGGGTTCATTTTTTGTCTGACTTAGTCCACCCCTGGCCATTTTATCTCATCTTTTTGCAGATCTCAACTATGGACTGTCCGAGCTCATCCTGGCCCTCATTGTCGGAGTTTTCTTCTTCATCGTTCAGCTTTACTTTCGACGTTATCTCCTTCGGCTGCTCCTCTCCTATCGCGGATGGATGTGTGAGTCTTGCTATGGTTTTTCTCTTTTTTGTTTTTTGTTTTTGGTTTTGTTTTACTCTCCCACACCTGCTACCACCACCAGTGCAGCCATCATCACCATCACAATCATTATCACCATCACTGCCATCATCAACACCCTCACCACCAATACTACTACCACCCCCACTATTACCAACACCACTACCACTACAACAACCACCACCACAACCAGCACCAGCACCACCACCACCGCAACCACCATCACCACCACCACAACCACCATCACAACCACCACCACCATCATCACAACCACCACCACCACCATCATCACAACCACCACCACCACCACCACCACCACCACTACAACCACCATCACCACTACCGCAACCACCACCACAATCACCACCACAACCACTACAACCACCACCACCACCATCACCATCACCACCACCACCACAACTACCACCACCACTACAACCACTACCACCATCACCACCACCACCACCACCACCACCTTAAAATAGAACCATTTTTACAGCCTGGATCACAGTCCTCAAAGACTAAGGGGTCATCTCTTAGAGAAAAGAAAAGAGGTAGAGATGGTGGCGATGGTGGTGGTGGTGGTGGTTGTGGTGGTGGTGGTGGTGGTGGTGGTGGTGGTAGGTCACCTGAAGGAATTCTGCCATTGTTGGACTCTCAACAAAGTGACAAAGATGAATCCACAACACAACAAGATTAAAAACAAAAAACAAACCAAACAAACAAACAAGCGTCTGGTCATTGGGAAATATTTTGTGGAAATGATGATATTTTGACAAAATGTTGGAAGAATAAATAAACAATGGAAGGGAAAGGATTTTTCTGGGAGAAAAGCTGGGAAATGTGGGAAATATTTTGGAAGTTTTTCTAAAGAATTCAAAATATTGTAAGCCACAAATGTAGCTTCATCGTTATTTTCGTCTTCACCATCATCATCATCAATATCGTCAGTTTCGTCATCATAATCATCATCACCATCATCATCATTATCATTATCATCTTCATCATCATTACCATCATCATCATCGTCATCATTGTCATCAGCACCACTACCATCATCAGCATCATTATCATCATCATCATCATCACCATCATCAATATCGTTATTTTTGTCATCATCATCACCATCATCATCATCACCACCACCATCATCAGCAGCATTATCATCAGTATCAGCACCATCATCATCAACAACAACAACACAAACAGACGCATGGGTTCGAAGGTTGTCCCCTGAATGGGGCAAAGGTGTCACCTGCCACAAATAGTAGGGAATTGCCAATAAATGGTGGATGCAGCGATACCCTGTTACAGCACGTTCCCATACTACTACAGATGTCACAGATTGAAGCTAGGGGTATGATGTTGTGTTCTTGAGCAAGACTCTTCATTTAACTTTGCTCTAGTGTTGTGTAGGGCCCAGCTATTACAGCACATGTCCCCATGCTACTTCACTTACTGTCACACAACCAGCCTAGATGTATGACACATTGTTTTCTTGAGCAAGACTCTTCATTTCATGTTGCTCCAGTGCTGTGTGGGGACCAGCAAGTCAAAAAAATAGACCCAATGTTTTCCCCACCTCTTGTAAAAAGGCAACTAAAAGACGTTGAGGTAAGATTTGCACTCTGACCTCGTTAACCTATGGGTTGGGGGGTTGTCCTCTGAGTGGTGTAAAGGTGTCATCCAACAGGGGAAAGGAACCACCAACAAAAGGTGAATGCAGCAACATGCTGTTACAGCACATCCCCCCGTGCTGCTGCTACTACTACCACTACTACCACCACCACCACCACCACCACTACCACCACACTACTTTTGTACTGTGAAAACATGATAACCTGACTTGCTTGTATAGCATGCTCTGTGTTTCTAAGCAATCTCTCAGACTCAAATATCTAACATGGCTGGTCTTTTCTGCAAAAATGGGAAAGGACGTTAGCCTTTGAAAACAACAAAAAGGTGACAAGAAGATGAAGGTAAAGCCCCACAATGCTCCACTTGACGGTGTCTGATGTGCAGTTGGCCTTCAGATCCCATATATAGTTAGCTAACTCTGTGGCTTTCTTCTTATCCACATGCTGGAAAGAAGACATATGGTTCCCAAAGGACACCTTGGTGGCTTGTTATAGTTACAGTACCTTTGAGTGTCACTCTCATCAGGCAAGACTTACCCTGGACTAAACAACAACGACACTGACAACAACAACAACAACAACAACTGCAACAATATTTCCCATGATCCTCTTGTTCTTTAATCTGTTCATGTTGATTTTTTTCTCTTTCAGATGAGATGCCACGTTCTCAGGGACTACAGACGAAATCGTGGGGCATGTTAGTTAGGCTGGTGAGTGGCCACTCGCCCCTCCTCTACAACTGTCAGCAGAGTCTCCCTCGACTGCCCGTGCCAGCTTTAAACGACACTCTGGATAAGTTTATCAAGTCAATCATTCCACTGTACGGGGAAGACTCGGACAAGGTTAGAGATTTGAGGGAGCAAGCCAAGGTAAGGAAACTGCAATCATCATCACCATCATCATCATCATCATCACCACCACCATTATCATCACCACAAGCGCTATTACCATCACCATCATCATCATCATCATCATCATCATCATCATCATCACCACCACCACCACCACCACCATCATCATCATCATTGTCGGCATCATCATCATCACCATCAGCAGCAGCATCACTACCATAGTCATTGTTGTCATCACGGCAGCATTCATAATCGTCATCATCATCATCATCATCATTACCATCATCATCATCATCATCATCATCATCATCGTCACCACCATCATCATCATTGTCATCACCACCATCATCATCGTCGTCGTCGTCATCATCATCATCATCACCATCATCATCACCACAACCGTCACCATCATCATCATCATCATCATTTTGTGTTCGTCTCCCACCATTACTTGACAACCAGTGTTGGTTTGTTTATGTTCCTGTAACTTGGCAGTTTGGCAAAAGGAGGCTGATAGAATGAGTACCAAACTTACAAAGTAAAAGTAAACACTGGGTTGAGTTGTTGCCCCAGCATGGCCGTGGTTCATTGACTGAAGCAAGTAAAAGATAAAAAGTGCGGTTGTGTGGTAAGAAGTGTTGCTTCCCAACCACATGGTTCCAGGTTCAGTTCCACTGCGTGGCACCTTGGTCAAGTGTCTTCTACTATAGCCTTGGACCGACCAAAGCTTTGTGAGTGGATTTGGTAGACGGAAACTGAAAGAAGCCCATCATATGTGTGTGTGTGTGTGTGTATTTATGTGTGTGTGTCTCTCTGTCGTTGCCCCCACCATCACTTGATGACCATCACTTGATGTTGGTGTGGTTACATCCCCGTAACATCTCAGGCAAGAGATATTGATAACATAAGCACCAGGCTTATAAAGAGTAGGTCCTTGGGTAGATTTCTTCGACAAAACAGCCCCTTTCAGATGGTGCTCCAGTATGGCCGCAGCCTAATGACTGAAACAAGTAAAAAATAAAGCACAAAAATACACACACACACTCACACACACATATATATACATCCACATGACAGGCTTCTTTCAGTTTCTTTTTACTGAACCCAATCCCTCACAAGACATTCTTGGGCCAGGGCCACAGTAGTAAGACACTTGCCCAAGGTGCCACGCAGAGGGACTGAACCTGGAACCATGTGTTCAGTACCAAGGTTCTCAACCACACAGTCATCCCCATACCTCTGGATATTATTGTAGATATGTATTTTCTCAAGCTTTCTTCCCTTTTTTTTTTCTTTTTCAGAAATTTGCCCAATACCCTGGGCCAAAGCTACAACAAATTTTGGTCCTAAAATCTTGGTGGACCCCTAACTGGGTAACAGATTGGTGGTAAGTGATACCTTATTGTTATTGTTGCTTAGTTACAGGTGAACACTCACAATTGTTCCACTCTCTGATCAGATGTGGCCCACTTAGTTGGGACCTTCATGCGCTAGATTCCAGTCTGATTCGACATGGTTTCTACAGCTTGATGCCCTTCCTAACATGCCAACCACTCCGAGAATGTAACGAGTGCTTTTACATTCCACTGGCACAGGTGCCACTTGTGTGCCACCAGTATCCACCACGATTAAAATCTCGCTTGGTTTGATGGGTCTTCTTCTCAAGCACGACATATTGTCAACGGCCTCAGTCATCATCATCATCGTTTAACGTCCGTTTTCCATGCTAGCATGGGTTGGACGGTTCAACTGGGGTCTGGGAAGCCAGGAGGCTGCACCAGGCCAGTCAGATCTGGTAGTGTTTCTACAGCTGGATGCCCTTCCTAACGCCAACCACTCCGAGAGTGTATTGGGTGATTTTATGTGCCACCAACACAGGTGCCAGACGAGGCTGGCAGACGGCCACGCTCGGATGGTGTTTTTTATGTGCCACCGACACAGGTGCCAGACGAGGCTGGCGAACGGCCACGCTCGGATGGTGTTTTTTATGTGCCACCGACACAGGTACCAGACGAGGCTGGCAAACGGCCACACTCGGATGGTGTTTTTTACGTGCCACCGACACGGAGGCCAGGCGAGGCTGGCGAACGGCCACGATCGGATGGTGTTTGTTACGTGCCACCAGTCATTTGTCATATTTTATTTATTCAAGTGTCCCCTCATAATGAACGAGATTTTCATTTTTCAGTACCTGCTGCCTACCCTGTCCTTAAACAATAAACTCACCTCATACATTAACTCCCATCTCTTTCTATTTCCGTCTTGCAAATAGGGAGAAGTACATCTACCTCATGGGCCGCAATCCCCTGGCCATTAACAGTAATTACTACACGTTGGACCACTCTGTGTGGAAACCCACAGAAAAACAGGTTGTGAGGTAAGTCCACCTTGGTTCCTCTTGAAATGTAGGGAGCCTTCAGATGATAAAAGATGAAAGGGAGATCTTCGTTGTGTCACGTATTGTACCCCTAGATTATGCTACAGGCTGGAGTTCAAATTCCGCCGAGGTCGACTTTGCCTTCCATCTTTTCGGGGTCGATTAAATAAGTACCAGTTATGCACTGAGGTCGATATAATCGACTTAATCCGTTTGTCTGTCCTTGTTTGTCCTCTCTGTGCTTAGCCCCTTGTGGGTAGTAAAGAAATAGGTATTTCGTCTGCCGCTACGTTCTGAGTTCAAATTCTGCCGAGGTCAACTTTGCCTTCCATCCTTCAGGGTCGATTAAATAGGTACCAGTTATGCACTGGGGTCGATATCATTGACTTAATCCGTTTGTCTGTCCTTGTTTGTCCTCTCTGTGTTTATCTCCTTGTGGGTGGTAAAGAAATAGATTATGCTACAACGATAGTCTCCCCTATTAAGCACGAGTTCCCCATCTTCCTTGCCACTCTTATCCAACGATCCCATGGTCATTCATGATCAAAGAGGGTCTTTACTCTTTACCCTTTGCCAGTAGTAGTAGTAGTAGTAATGATAATATCTTGAGTCTGAGAAAGATGTTTATACTGTGTGGTCAGGTGGTCAGTATCTGTGGACACTCATGTGACTTTACATGCGATGGAAGCTGACCCCTTTCTGTGTCCCTCATGGCTTGCCCTGAGGCACTGCATGACCCCTGTTTGGTTTGGAAGTCATTTGTTACCTTGGAGAATAGGCACTTCCACTTGGTCTACGCAGCTGCAATACAGTCGAGATTGTGGGGCTGGAGTTCAGCCCACTTCAGGTTGAACCTTGGGTTATCTTAGATGACTTAGGACAAAACTTCCCCCTCTACAGTTCTCCATAGAATAATTATCATAGCTGCTTGGATTTATCCACGTGGATCTCATTGCCAGTCCATTCTAGCTGATGGCACCTTGGGCAAATGTCTTCTACTGTAGCCTCAGACTGACTAAAGCCTTGTGAGTGGATTTAGTAGATGGAAACTGAGAGAAGCCCATCATGTGTGTGTGTGTCTTTGTGTCTGTGTCTTTGTGTCTGTGTTTGTCCTGGACCCCCATTTGACAACCAGTGTTGGCGTATTTACATCCCCATAACTTAGTGGTTTAGTAAAAGAGACCAATAAAGTATGTACCAGGCTTAAAAAATGTAAATACTGGGTGTTCGATACATTCTTGAAGCCAGTGCCCCAGCATGGCCACAGTCCAATAGCTGAAAACAAGTAAAATATAAAAGAATTAACCCTTTCGTTACCAACCCGGCTGAAACCACCTCTGGCTCTGTAGTACAAATGACTTGTTTTCATAAGTTCTCAATTAAATTCTTCCACCAAGCCTTAGTCACAATTTATGTTCCTAACACTAGATTAACGATAACGAAGTTATTTTACTAAATTCTTTGTTATATTTAAAATTAATTGAAAGAAACACAGAGCATCTCAACAGAAATACGGTAACGAAAGGGTTAACCCCATTCTCTTGATTGCAGGGCTGCTGCGACGCTGCATGAATTGATGGTGTTTAAACAGAAGCTAGACAGAGAGGAGATCAAGCCTCTCCTCATACGTAACACGATACCAATATGTATGAGCCAGTATGAACGCCTCTTTGCTACCACCAGGTAAGTATGGCTTCCTTTCTGCTTTTCTCATTAATATCACCATCATTGTTCGACCGTGCTCCAGCATGGCCGCAGTCAGATGACTGAAACAAGTAAAAGAGTAAAAAGAGTATTGTCCCCGGGGGGTCTTTAAGGATGGTAATCATCATCATCATCATTCGACCGTGGTCGAGACAATGGAATTTACCATGCTACACCAGACTTTATGGTCCATCATGGCATTACGGAGGTCCTGTTGCTGGATGCCTGTATCCTTGGAGATTACATGAGGGTAGGAGAGTGTGCACCCTCTGGTATTGCGAGCAGATGGCTTCCAGAGGAGAAGAGTAGAAATTGCCTCTTTTTCAGCTCTACAACAATGTCCAGCAAACTGGACTCTTCTACCTTTCACAAGAGATGACACAGGTGGTAGTTTCCCATATATTTGCATTTTGGTTGGATGGCGCTTCCACGAGAGATTTTGAGCTCTTATAAGGAGGCGAGTGTAGGTTCCATCCAACCGCCTCTCAAGCTTCTTTGATAACGTCCAGGTTTCTGAGCCATATAGTAGAATTGGTTCGACTGTGGCTTTGAAGATTTCAAGTTTGAAGTCTCTACTTAGATTTGATGACCAGATATAATATATCTGGTTATTAATATATTGAGGTCAGGGCTGCCAAAAGAGGGCCAGGCTAATCTACAAATCTGTGCGCTGGCAGCTACGTATAATTTTCGACTTTAACATTGAAATATTTCCATCGATTTTTCCATATTTTTAAAATGCTTTTTAGGGTTGGTATTGAAAGGGTTAAGGCCCTTATTTGCCCTGAGTCTGTTGATGGGTGTCTGTGAGTGACCTTCTTCAAGAGGCGATCCCATGACATGCTTACTGTTTCATAGCTGGGACTCCTACAGGTGCTACTACACAGGGTCAGAGCTTACCTGTGAATGATAGTAGCTGAGAGGTGATTTCACTCTCCTTAAAACCCTGGAACTCCCATACTAAGGCCCTCCCCCCACTATTGAATACAGTTTTGAAGTCATAACCAGGACCTGTTAGATAGTGTCAAATCATTCAACCCATACCATCTTGGTAAAAGTTATAGAATGATGAAAAGAACGATGACGAAGATGATGACGACAAGAACAATGATGATGATGATGATGATGATGATGATGATGATGATGATGATGATGATGATGATGATGATGATGATGATGATGATGATGATGATGATGATGATGATGATGACGATGACGATGATGATGGTGACAATGACAACGATGACAATGATGACAACGATGATGGTGATGACAATGATGATGATGATGATGACGATGATGACGACAACGACGATGATGATGACAAGAACAATGATGATGATGATGATGATGATGATGAGGATGATGATGATGATGGTGATGATAATGATGACAATGATGAGGATGATGATGACAATGACAACAATGATGACAACGATAATGGTGATGACGATGATGATGATGATGGTGATGACGATGATGATGATGATGATGATGGTGACAATGATGATGATGACGATGATGACGACAACGACGATGATGATGACAAGAACAATGATGATGATGGTGATGACGATGATGATGATGGCAGTGATGATATGATGATTATGGTGATGGTGATGATGATGAATATCTTGAAGTACAGTTCTTGTTGTTTCGGAGGGTTTGTTGTACTCAGGTAAATGCAATATATGTGTGTACGTTCTGAGTTCAAATTCTGCCGAGGTCGACTTTGCCTTTCATCCTTTCAGGGTCAATAAATTAAGTACCAGTTGTGTACTGGGGTCGATCTCATCGACTGACCCCCCCTCCCCAAAATTTTCGGGCCTTGTGCCTAGAGTAAAAAAACAATATATGTATGTGTGTGCGTGCATGCATGTGTGTGTGTGCATATGTGCATGTAAGTGTGCACGCGTGTGTGTAAATATATCTTCCTGTAATCTTAAACTTTTGCTGTTTACATTTTCAGGATTCCTGGAGAAGAAATTGATACCCTGGTACACACAGAGTCATCAAAGGTAAGTAGTTATATGTTTTATACGACAGTGATCTCTCTCCCTCGCAGTCTGCTGGTCTCTAAGTACCACCAAAATACCACCACTCGGAAAGGAATGACAAATAAGCCCTTTGTTTGTACCCCACCCATCTAATGCACGTATCATCATCATCATCATCATTTTACGCCCTCTTTCCATGCTGGCATGGGTTGGACAGTTTGGCATGGAGCTGGTCAGCAGGGAAGATGTCCAGACTCCACTTGTCTGTTGTGGCATGGTTTCTAATGTGCCCTTCCTAATGCCACTATCCTACTATCATTCACAGGTAAGCTCTGACCCTGCATAGTAACACCTGTAGGAGTCCCAGCTATGAAATAGTAAGCATGTTATGGGATCGCCTCTTGAATTTTGGAAAATATTTCAGTGTTCGTTGGTGTCACGGAACTCCACGGAACTCACTTTTTGGAGACATCGGTAATTTTTATGCCATGTCTAAGTTAATCACAAATCTATTTTGATTTGTTGGTTAACGTATTAGATAGAAAGAAGAAATTAGCTAAGGAATTTATAGTCGTTTTTCTTCACGACAAAGTTATCTTTCTTACTGTAAATAATATGAAATGTTATATTTATATAAATAAAATAATTAAAAAGAATATGTTTCTCTTCACGTTTGTTTTTCAACTGAGCATAGATAAATATGCATTTCTGTAATCTTTGTTTTATGTTTCTTATAGCGGTTTAAAGGACACGATTAAAATATTCAACATACATGGTCGTTGATGTAGCGTTCCATGCGTATATGTCTATACGACGTTATAACTGCAGTTAGGGTTTTAGTTATAATGATAACACTTGAGTATAAGTGACGTTGAATCATTATATTCTCCCTTACTCAGAGGAAAGCCTAAATAACTAATATAACTTAAGAGAAAGCTTAAGGTAGAATAACCGAAAACCGCCGTAGGAAAATTACAGACACCCATCAACAGACCCAGGGCAAATGAGGGCCTTAACCCTTTCAATACCAACCTGCCTGAAACTGCCTCTGACTCTGAAGTACAAATGCCCCTCCTAATGCCCCTCCTGGGTGCTTTTTATGTGCCACCAGCACAGGTACTTTTTACACACACACACACATACACACACATCATCATCATTATCAGCATCATTGAATATCTGCTTTCCATGCTGGCATGGGTTGGACAGTTTGACAAGGAGCTGGCAATCAGGGAGTTGTCCAGACTCCGCTTGTCTATCATGACATGGTTTCTACTGCTGGATGCCCTTCCTAATGCCAACCACTTAAGATGTGTTACCTAAGATTAATTTTGAGGATCTGATCAAAGACTTTGCAATTCAACTGGCCCCCGTGCCGGTGGCACGTAAAAAGCACCATTCGACCATGGCCATTTGCCAGCCCCATCTGGCATGTAAAAAGCACCCACTACACTCACGGAGTGGTTGGCATTAGCAAGGGCATCCAGCTGTAGAAACACTGCCAGATCAGACTGGAGCCTGGTGCAGCCTTCTGGCTTCCCAGACCCCAGCTGAACTGTTCAACCCATGCTAGCATGGAAGGCAGATGCTAAAATGATGAGGAGGAAACTTTTCAAATCTAAATAAAATGGAAGGAGACAAAAATAAACATTATTTTTCTTCTTCCTGTTTCGTTTCGTTTTGAAAAATAAAAATTTATTTTATGGTTTGTTATTGTTTATATTTTTGAATTACATAATATTTAATGGGGGCACCAAAATCTTTTAAGTGCTTAAGGGTCTCGATGGGCCTTAATCCGACCCTGAGTGTATTGTATTCTTGTGCAAAACACTTCATTTCACATTGCTCCCTGTCCACTCAGCTGGCAAAAGTGAGTAATCCTGTGATGGTCTGGCATCCCATCCAGGAGGGTATATAATAATAATAATAATAATGAAATTATTGTATACAGTGCTCAGGTGCACCACAACTTGTCAGAGTATATGCAGTAATGTACAAATGTCTGGAAAGCGAACTATGTATGAGTCAGATACATGCTTGTGTGTGTATGGAGGGGAGAAAATCAGGTGTAGTGTTGGCGAATCTCAGAAAGCATGGAAGTTTTGAGAAAATCAGGTGTAGTGTTGACGAATCTCAGGAAGCATGGAAGTTTTGAAGGATGCAGTGCTCCGACAACCAACAACTGATGCCGGCAGTTTGTTCCATGCTTCAGCAACTCTCAGCGTGAAAAAATGTTTCCTGAAGTCATGGGAGCTGTGCTGTTTGCTGACTTTGCAAACATGTCCACGGGTGTTAGACAGGTGGAGTTTGAAAAGGTGCTCAGAGTTATTGTTTGTACGATGGTTAATAATTTTATGGGTGTCTGCCAAGTCAGCTGCCAGACGTCAGAGTTTCAATGTGTCCATGCCCAGGGAAGTAAGGCGTTCAGGATATGGCAAATGCCTGATGGAAGGTATTCTTTTGGTTGCACGTCGCTGAACAGCTTCCAGACGATTGATATCCTGGGCAAGATAGGGGTTCCAGACCGGTGATGCAAATTCCAGGTGAGGTCTTACCATAGCTATATAAAGCCGCAGATAGATAGGAACCATGGAAGCCAGGAAACTGGCCCTCTGAGCCTATACGGATTAGGAAGAATCTCCTTATCAAATCCCATTTCAACTGTTTTTCTCTGCAGCACATTGTCATCCTTCGGAGAGGCCTGATCTATAAACTCAACATGTACGACATGGATGGCAAGTTGCTGAGTGCCGCAAGTCTCCAGAAGCAATTAGAGTGGATCGTTGACCATGCAGATCAAAACCAAAGTAAGTTATTTGCCCTTTGATGTTAAAATGGACCTTGACCCATCAAGGCCCAGCGAATGATTCGTCCTATGCCTTTTTGTTTCAGATGAAAATATTTTACTTTTTTTTTTTTTTTTTACTTGTTCCAGTCATGTGACTGTGGCCATGCTGGAGCACCGCCTTTAGCCGAGCAAATTGACCCCCAGGACTTATTCTTTGTAAGCCTGGTACTTATTCTATCAGTCTCTTTTGCCGAGCCGCTAAGTTACGGGGACGTAAACTCACCAGAATCGGTTGTCAAGCGATGTTGGCGGGACAAACAAAGACACACAGACATATACACACATATACATATATATCGATATATACGACGGGCTTCTTTCAGTTTCCACCTACCAAATCCACTCACAAGGCTTTGGTCACCCTGAGGCTATAGTAGAAGACACTTGCCCAAGGTGCCACACAGTGGGACTGAACCCGGAACCATGTGGTTGGTAAGCAAGCTACTTACCACACAGCCACTCCTGTGCACATATGTATGTATATACATATATATATATCAATATATATTGATATATAACAGTCAGGTCTGTTTTGTTCTGATTTCTGCCCTTCCGAATGCCAACCACTTTACAGATTGGACTGGGTGTTTTTTACATGGCACCAACACCAGTGAGGTTACTAAGCAGCTTGCTGGTCAAAACCCCTCAACAGAAAGATAAACAGTTTTGAGGGAGAGAAAAGGTGTTTTGTATTAGAATAGAATCATCATTATCGTTTAACGTCCGTTCTCCATGCTAGCATGGGTTGGACGGTTCGACCGGGGATCTGGGAAGCCAGAAGGCTGCACCAGGCTCCGGTCTTATCTGGCAATGTTTCTACAGCTGGATGCCCTTCCTAATGCCAACCACTCCGTGAGTGTAGTGGGTGCTTTTTACGTGCCACCTGCACAGGTGCCAGGCGAGGCTGGCATCGGCCACGGTCGGATTGGTGCATTGTACGTGCTACCTGCACAGAAGCCAGTCGAGGCGGCACTGGCTTCGGCCACGATTCGGATGGTGCTTTTTACGTGCCACCGACACGGAAGCCAGTCGAGGCGGCACTGGTTTCGGCCACGATTCGGATGGTGCTTTTTACGTGCCACCGACACGGAAGCCAGTGAGGCGGCACTGGCTTCGGCCACGATTCGGATGGTGCTTTTTACGTGCCACCAGTCCAGAGGTCCTGACAACTGCTGGGTGCCAGTCATAGGATTGGTTCAATTTCGATTCCGATTTCAATTTCAATTTCAATTCCGATTTTGATTTCACTTGCCCCAATTAGAATCCGTTCTAATAATTACTTTGTTGTCTTTGTGTCTTTATTGATTTTTATCGATGACTCCCATGAACAGATCAATGCATTTACAAGACTTCCGAATGCCTCATCTATATGTTTCTCATCTTCGTCTCTCCTCCAGATAGCTATTCAGAAGCAGCCAAATCGATTCCAGCTTTCACTGGAATTGAACGAAAAACCTGGGCCAAAGTCCGCGAAACCTTCTTCTCAGATGGCATCAACAAGGAATCACTTCAAACCATTGAAACAGCAATATTTTTTGTAAGTTCGTCTCGGCAGCCATTCAGCAGCAACACTAAGTTTCTCCTTATTATTGTGGTTGCTTTGTTATGTGACCATAACATCTCGTGGCTACATCATCACATGACCATACCGTCACATGACTGCACTGTCACATGACCATACCATCACATGACTGCACTGTCACATAGCCATAATCTCACATGAATGACTCTCTCTCTCTCTGCTCTTTTACTCTTTTACTTGTTTCAGTCATTTGACTGCGGCCATGCTGGAGCACCGCCTTTAGTCGAGCAACTCGACCCCGGGACTTATTCTTTGTAAGCCCAGTACTTATTCTATCAGTCTCTTTTGCCGAACCGCTAAGTGACGGGGACGTATACACACCAGCATCGGTTGTCAAGCAATGCTAGGGGGACAAACACAGACACACAAACACACACACATACACATATATACATATATACGACAAGCTTCTTTCAGTTTCCGTCTACCAAATCCACTCACAAGGCATTGGTTGACTCAAGGCTATAGCAGAAGACACTTGCCCAAGATGTCACACAGTGGGACTGAACCCGGAACTATGTGGTTGGTTAGCAAGCTACTTACCACACAGCCACTCCTGCACCAGTGGTTTTACATGTCACCGGCACGGGTGCCATTTCTGCATGGGTGCTTTTATGTGTCCCTGCCTGGGCGCATTTACCTGGCACTACCATGAGGGCTTTACGCCACCAGAAGGTTCGATCTTAATGCTTCTGCCATGGGGTTCAGGTTTTCTTGAGTACAGCCAGGCACCAGGTATATCGGTCCCTTGTCAGAAAATGGAATTCACAAAATTCTTTATTCAAAACCACTACATCATCATCATCATCATCATTTAACGTCCGCTTTCCATGCTAGCATGGGTTGGACGGTTCAACTGGGGTCTGGGAAGCCAGAAGGCTGCACAAGGCTCCAGTCTGATCTGGCAGTGTTTCTACAGCTGGATGCCCTTCCTAACGCCAACCACTCCGAGAGTGTAGTGGGTGGTTTTTATGTGCCACCTGCACAGGTGCCAGACGAGGCTGGCAAACTGCCACGATCGGATGGTGCTTTCTATGTGCCATCGGCACGGAGACCAGACGAAGCTGGCAATGGCCACGATCGGATGGTGCTTTTGGGGCCAGACGAGGCTGGCAACAGCCATGATCGGATGGTGCTTTTTACGTGCCACTGGCATGGAGGCTAGTCAACCTCTACAATCATTTCAATTCATTCCTGCACCTGTAGCTCATAGGTCAGATTCTGTGCAATCAATTGTCTAGCATTTCAGGTGTAGAATGGACCCAAGGCGGTGAGCTGGCTGAAGTGTTAGCACACCAGGTGAAATGCTTAGTGGTGTTTTCCCCAACGCTATGTTCTGAGTTCAAATTCCACTGAGGTCATCTTTCCCTTTCATCCTTTCGAAGTTGATAAATTAAGTACCAGTTACGCACTGGGGTAGAAGTAATTGACTTAATCCATTTATCTGTCCTTGTTTGTTCTCTCTGTGTTTAGCCCCTTGTGGGTAGTAAAGAAATAGGTGTAAACTGCACTTCATCAGGCGACTTTTTAAACAAGTTTTCACTATGTCATCTTACTCATGAGATGCAGGTGCAGAAATAACTTGAAACAATTGTAGTGAATTCTATTTTCTGTCTCTGATTTGTTTATATATATGTTTGTTTGTATGTATGTATGTATGTATGTATGTATGTATATCTGTCTATCAATCCATCTCTCTGTCCTCTGCCATTTCACTAGGTGACCCTGGAGACGCTATCAGCTGAGACCATAATGGAACGGGCCTGTTACCTTATGCAAGGTGACGGCAGGTCATTGTGGTTTGACAAGAGCCTCAATTTCATTTACTTTGCCAATGGTCGTATGGGACTGAACTGTGAACACTCGTATGCTGATGCTCCAGTGGTAGGACATTGCCAAGAGTACGTGATGACCAATGAGTGAGTATATAACTTTTTACTTTAGATTTGGTGGTCCTTATCATGTTTTATATCTATAATCACACACTGTGGTTGTATATATCTTTATATATAAAAGTGAAGTTGTGTGGGTGTCTGTCTACTCCAATTTAGATTCCTAACTACTCCCACATTTTGCGGTGCAGTTTAACCAAAACCGGGTATCTTATAGTCGTGATTCATATCGAGCCCTTCTGGGTATTAGTGCGCGTCTATGATGAGTCTACGATTTAAAAAAAAAATTTACCATCATTTTTTCCCATTTTTGATGCATTTTTTTTGCTATTATATAAGGGAAGTAACTCTCTAAAAATGCTTATATAGTTATTTCCCTTACAAACCCGAGCAACGCCGGGCGATACTGCTAGTTTGTCATATATATAGCATCATCATCGGTTAATGTCTGCTTTCCATGCTGGTATGGGTTGGACGGTTTGACTGGGGACTGGAAAGCCAGTAGGCTGCACCAGGCTCCAGTCTGACCTGGCAGGGTTTCTACAGCTGGATGCCCTTCCTAATGCCAACCACTCCGAGAGTGTAGTGGGTGCTTTTATGTGCCACTAGCACAGGTAACCAATTTGTGTGACACCAGTATCTGCCACAACTGCAGTTCAGCAAAAGAGACCGATAGAGTAAGTGCTAGGCTTACAAAGAATAAGTCCTGGGGTTGGTCTGTTCAACTAGAGGCAGTGCTCCAGCATGGCTGCAGTCAAAATGACTGAAACAAGTAAAAGAATAAAAGAATAAAAGAAAAAGAGTGGCTGTGTGGTAAGTAGCTTGCTAACCAACCACATGGTTCCAGGTTCAGTCCCACTGCGTGGCATCTTGGGCAAGTGTCTTCTGCTATAGCCCCGGGCCGACCAATGCCTTGTGAGTGGATTTGGTGGATGGAAACTGAAAGAAGCCTGTCGTATATATGTATATATATATATGTATGTGTGTGTGTTTGTGTGTCTGTGTTTGTCCCCCTAGCATCGCTTGACAACCGATGCTGGTGTGTTTACGTCCCCGTCACTTAGCGGTTCGGCATAAAGAGACCGATAGAATAAGTACTGGGCTTACAAAGAATAAGTCCCGGGGTCGAGTTGCTCGACTAAAGGCGGTGCTCCGGCATGGCCGCAGTCAAATGACTGAAACAAGTAAAAGAGTAAAGAGTATATATTCCACGTTGAATTATACGTGTCTGAGTGATTAGCTTTAACGACCCCTTTTCTGTTGTTTCAGAGCAATGTATCCCCTGTACAAAGATGGTGAATTGGTTGATGGTGAACCCCATTTCAAACAAGGCAAGCTGAAACCCCCATCTTTACTTCAATGGGATTTCCCAGATTCCTTCAATCCAGAAGTTAAAATGGCATGTTCCATTTCACAAAAGGTGAGTTTATTGAGACTGATGCAGATGAAGGTACGCTTCACCATGATGCCTAGGTAACCAGGTAAACTGAAGGTTGTTGTGATGATGGTAATTAGATTCTATTATAGAACAGGTATAAGGTGGCAAGCTGGCAGAATCCTTAGTGCACCATCGCATCATCAGTTTGGAACCCCTATCTTGCTCAGAACATTGACCTCCTGGAATCTGTCCAGAGACGTGCAACCAAACGCATTCCCTCCATCAGACACCTACCATACTCTGAGCGCCTTGTTTCCCTGGGCATGGATTCACTGAAGCTCCGGCGTCTGGCGACGGACTTGGTAAACACCCACAAGGTTATCAACCACCTCACCAACAACAACACTGAACACCTTTTTGATCTCCATGTGTCTAACACACGTGGACATGCCTACAAAGTCAGAAAACAACACAGCTCCCATGACTTTCGGAAACATTTTTTCACGCTCAGGGTTGCTGAAGCATGGAATAAACTGCCTGCGTCAGTTGTTGACTGCCATGACACTGCATCCTTTAAGGCCCTCATGCTTTCCGAAATCCACCGAAACTACACCTGATTATATATACACTTTAGATGAGTTGTAGTGCACCTGAGCACTGTACACAATTATTATTATTATTATTATTATATTATTATTATAAGAAATGCTTAGCGATATTTTACCCAGTGCTATGATCTGAGTTCAAATTCTGCTGAGTTCGACTTTGCCTTTTGTCCTTTTGGGGGTCAATAAAATAAGTACCTGTTGAACACTGGGGGGGGGGGGGGTTGATGTAATTGACTTGTTTCACCTGCCCCGAGCTGCCCTTGTTGAAAAATTTGAAACCATTATAGAACAGGTACGGTGTGACAAGATGGCAGAAACGGTAACATGATGGACGAAATGCTTAGCAGGAATTCTTCTGACAGTTAAGTTCTGAGTTCGAATTCTGCTGAGATCAGCTTTGTCTATCATTTTTCAGGCATTTCGCCCAGCATGCTAACAACTCTGCCAGCTCACTGCCTTATAATCATCATCATCATCATCATCATCGTTTAACGTCCGCTTTCCATGCTAGCATGGGTTGGACAGTTCAACTGGGGTCTGGGAAGCCCGAAGGCTGCACCAGGCCAGTCAGATCTGGCAGTGTTTCTACAGCTGGATGCCCTTCTTAACGCCAACCACTCCGAGAGTGTAGTGGGTGATTTTATGTGCCACCGACACAGGTGCCAGACGAGGCTGGCGAACGGCCACGCTCGGATGGTGTTTTCTTATGTGTCACCGACACAGGTGCCAGACGAGGCTGGTGGACGGCCACGCTCGGATGGTGTTTGTTACGTGCCCACAGCACGGAGGCCAGTCGTTGCGGTACTGGCTACGGTCACGTTCGGATGGTTTTCTTATGTGCCCGTTCGGATGGTTTTCTTATAATTATTATAATAATAATAATAATAATGATAATGATAATAATAATAATGATAATGATAATGATAATAATAATCCTTTGTACTATAGGCTCAAGGCCCGAAAATCTTGGAGAAGGGGCTGGTGAATAACATCGACCCCCATTGAGGAACTGGCACTTAATCTGTTGACCCTGAACTGATGAAAGGCAAAGTCAACCACGGCAGACTTTGAACTCAAAACATGATGTCAAACGAAATGCTATCAAGCATTTTGCCTTCGTACTAACGAGTCTGCCAGCTCGATACCTTAATGAGAAACAATAACATTACAATTCCCAGTCAATTTTATTCTTTTATTTTTTTACTGTCTTTCTTTCAGAACCTTGAAAACATTGATCTGTGTGTTCGGGTCCATAATGCCTTCGGAAAGGGTTTCATCAAAACTGCAAAGGTAAAGTAAAATTAAGGATCTTTTTATTATATTTAGATGTATTTGCTGTACCTCCTCTATAGCAAGACACCTGCTTCTGCCTCTCTGTCTCTCTGTCACACTCTAACCTTTCATCATCTGACACAAGGTCACCCCCACCTCCAATGCCCCCTCCCCTACCAAACTTTCTTGTCTTGCAAGTTACTTGGTGACCCTGCTGGTGCTGGTGCCACATAAAGCAGCATCCAGTCCATGCTGTGAAGTGGTTGGTGTTAGGAAGGGCAGCCGGCTGTAAAAGCCATGCCAAAACTGCCCCCACCTGAGCTGGTGCCACGTAAAAAGCACTCAGTTTATTCTGTGTGGTGGTTGGCATTTGGAAGGGCATTCAGCTGTAAAAACATCGACCCCAGTGCATAACTGGTACTTAATTTATCAACCCTGAAAGGATGAACGGCAAAGTCGACCTCAGCGGGATTTGAACTCAGAATGTAAAGACTGACAAAAAACCAGTAAACATTTTGCTCAGCATGCTAACATTTCTGCCAGCTCGCTGCCTTAAGCCCTATTGAATATTCGTTTCTACTCCAGGCACAAGGCCCAAAGTTTTGGGGGAAGGGAGCTCGTCAGTTAGCTCGACCTCAGTACACAACTGGTATTAATTTATCAATCCCGAAAGGATGAACGGCAAAGTTGACCTCGGTGGAATTTGAACTCAGAACGTAACAACAGACAAAGTACCGCTAAGCATTTCGCCCGGTGTGCTAACGATTCTGCCAGCTCGCCGTCTTACAGTTTATTGAGCGAAAACACCTAAAAGCTCCACGAGGCTCCGGCAGGGGATGGTGGTGATCCCTGCTGTACTCTTTCACTACAACTTTCTCTCACTCTTACTTCCTGTTTCTGTTGTACCTGTATTTCAAAGGGCCGGCCTTGTCACTCTCTGTGTCACGCTGAATATCCCCAAGAACTACGTTAAGGGTACACATGTCTGTGGAGTGATCAGCCACTTACACGTTAATTACACGAGCAGGCTGTTCCGTTGATCGGATCAACCGGAGCTCCGGCAGGGATGGTGGTGATCCCTGCTGTACTCTTTCACCACAACTTTCTCTCACTCTTACTTCCTGCTTCTGTTGTACCTGTATTTCAAAGGGTCGGCCTTGTCACTCTCTGTGTCACACTGAATATCCCCGAGAACTACATTAAGGGTACACGTGTCTGTGGAGTGCTCAGCCACTTACACGTTAATTTCACGAGCAGGCTGTTCCGTTGATTCGGATCAACCGGAACCCTCGTCGTCGTAACCGACGGAGTGCTTCTTCTTCTTTTCTTACAGTGGCAGCTGTCTGTCCTAAAAATTGCCTCAAAGCATCCGAAATTGCACCCTGTTTTTCATCTCCTGGGTACCCAACACTCTTTCCTCCCCACAGCAGGATCAAGCCCTGTTATTAATTGCCCTTCTGTTGTTCCTGCTTGCAGGTCAGCCCCGACGCATTCATCCAGTCGGCCCTTCAACTCACTTACTACACATACTACGGCAAGTTGGCCCTGACTTATGAGTCATCGATGACACGTCTATACCTGCTCGGACGGACAGAGACGGTGCGGTCACTCACTTCAGAACTGGCCAGGTTTGTCAGGTGAGATTTAATTGACCACTAATTACAAAGTTTATTATTGCTCGTTTGTTTCTCTCTCATATCTTTCTAAATTTCAGATGTTGTTGTTGTTGTTGCTGATGGTGGTGTTGTTGTTGTTGTTGGTGGTGGTGGTATTGTGTTAATAGTAGTGGTGCTGGTGTTTGTGGTGGTTGTGGTGACTGTGGTGATAATGGTTGTGGTGGTGAGGGTGGTGGTGGTGTTGCTGGTGGTAGTGGTGATGGTGGTGGTGGTGTTGTTGTTGGTGGTGGTAGTATTGTGTTAATAGTAGTGGTGCTGGTGCTGGTGCTAGTGGTGGTGGTGTTGCTGGTGGTAGTGATGGTTGTGGTGGTAAGGGTTGTGGTGGTGATGATGGTAATGGTGGTGATAGTGGTTATAGTAGTGGCATTGGTGGTGGTGGCGGTGATGGTGTGGTGGTAGTGGTGGTAGTGGTGGCTGTGGTAGTGGTGGTGGTGGTAGCTATAGTGGTGATGATGGTGGTAGTGGTGATAGTGGTGGCATTGGTGGTGGTGGCATTGGTGGCATTGGTGGTGGTGGTGGTGGCGGTGTTGGTAGTGGTGTTACTTGTGGTAATAGTGGTGACAGGAATGTCATCGGTAGCTTTAGTTGTGGTGCTGCCGGTTGCTGTCCCCCCCCATCGCCCCCCTCCAATGGTAGCTTTGATTGAGCAGACGAAAGGTATTCCAGCCTTGACCATCACCCTTTTAGCTTTTTTAGTTCTTTCTAGACATAGTGTATCTAAGACTACATTATCTAATGTGTCCTTCCTTATTGTTGTTGTTGTTGTTTAACCCCAGGTCAGTCCTGATCCAGTAGATCTATGATCAAAGGTGCTCCAGTCATGACCATCCTGTCTTTATTCAAACATAATATATCTCAGATTCCATTAAACACCCATTTCCTGGTTTAACCCCTATTTCCCTATTTGAGCCCTGTTTCCTTGTTTAACCCTCAGTTCCCTACTTCTTTCCTGGTTCCCTACTTCACCTTTATTTCCAAGTGTAACCCTTATTTCCCCATTTAACCCCTAATTTGCTATACAATACTTATTTCAATTTTTGACCCCTAATTTTTTACTTAGCCTCTGGTTCCAATTAACCCTTATTTCTCTAGATGACTCCTATTTCCCTGTTTCACTCCTATTCCTCTATTTGACCTTTGGTTCCCAACTTAACCCTTGGTTCCCTTTTTAACTCCTGTTTTCCAATTTATCTATTTTCCTATCTAACCCCTATTTCAATATTTGCTCCCTATTTCCCCATTTGACCCCCATTACAATATTTGACCCTATTTCCCAACTTTACTTCTGTTTTCCAATAAAACCCCTATTTTCCTACGTAGCCCCTATTTCTCTATTTCATCCCTATTTCCCAACTTCTGTTTTCCAATATAACCCCTGTTTTCCTATGTAGCCCCTATTTCTCTATTTCATCCCTATTTCCCAGCTTCTGTTTTCCAATATAACCCCTATTTTCCTACATAGCCCTTATTTCTCTATTTGATCCCTATTTCCCAACTTTACTTCTGTTTTCCAATATAACCCCTATTTTCCTACTTAGCCCCTATTTCTCTATTTGATCCCTATCTAACCTTTGTTTCAATATTTGCTCCCTATTTCCCCATTTGACCACTCATTACATTGTTTGACCCCTAATTCTTAACTTTACTTCTGTTTTCCAGTTTAACCCCTATTTTCCTATGTAGCCCCTATTTCTCTATTTGATCCCTATCTAACCCCTGTTTCAATATTTGCTCCCTATTTCCCCACTTGACCCCTACTACAATATTTGACCCCTATTTCCCAACTTTACTTCTGTTTCCCAATATAACCCCTATTTTCCTACATAGCCCCTATTTCTCTATTTCATCCCTATTTCCCAACTTTACTTCTGTTTTCCAATATAACCCCTATTTTCCTACTTAGCCCCTATTTCTCTATTTGATCCCTATTTCCTAGCTTCTGTTTTCCAATATAACCCCTATTTTCCTACGTAGCCCTTATTTCTCTATTTGATCCTTATTTCCCAACTTTACTTCTGTTTTCCAATATAACCCCTATTTTCCTACTTAGCCCCTAGTTCTCTATTTGATCCCTATCTAACCTCTTTTCCCCATTTGACCCCCATTACAATGTTTGACCCCTAATTCTTAACTTTACTTCTGTTTTCCAATATGACCCCTATTTTCCTACTTATCCCCTATTTCTCTATTTGATCCCTATCTAACCTCTTTTCCCCATTTGACCCCCATTACAATGTTTGACTCCTATTTCTTAACTTTACTTCTGTTTTCCAGTTTAACCCCTATTTTCCTTCCTACTCACCCCCATTTCAATATTTGACCCCTATTTCACTCTATACTTGGACAGGGCAATGCACGACAATAATGTGACAAAGGAAGAGAAGATCTCCCTCTTGCAGAAGTCCTGCGCCATTCACCAAGGCCTCTACCGGACGCCATGAATGGCAAGGGCGTGGACCGGCACCTGTTCGGACTCTATGTCCTTAGTAAAGGAATGGGTTATGTAAGTACAGATCTCTTTGCTAGGGGCTCCTTTTTTTTATTTTTTTAAATTTTGCTTCCTTGCATCAATCTTCATCATCATCATCATCACTACCACCACCACCACCACCACCACCATCATCGTCATCATCATCATCACTATCACTGCCACCACCACAACCCTCTCTACCACCACCACAACCCTCTCCACCACCACCACCACCATCATCGTCATCATCATCATTATCATCACTGCCACCACCTCAACCTTCACCACCATCTACCACCACCACAACCCTCACCACCACAACCCCTACCACCACCACTACAACCATCACCACCACAACCCTCACCACCACCACCACAACCTTCACCACCACTACCACCACCACCACACCACCACCACCACCACAACCGCTACCACCACAACCCCTACCACCACCACCACAACCGCTACCACCACCACCACAACCACCACCACCACAACCCTCTCCACCACCACCACCACCACCACCATCATCACCACCACCATCATCACAACCCCCTACCACCACCACCGCCACAACCCTCTCCACCACCACCACAACCCTCTCCACCACCACCATCACCACCACAACCCTCTCCACCACCACCATCACCACCACAACCCTCACCACCACCACCACCATCATCATCACTATCACTGCCACCACCACAACCATCACCACCACCACCACCACCACCGCCCCTACCACCACCACAACAACCCCTACCACCACCACCACAACCCCCACCACCCCTACCACCACCACCCCTACCACCACATCCACAACCCTCACCATCACCACCACCACCACCACAACCGCTACCACCACAACCCCTACCACCACCACCACCACTGCAACCCTCATAACCATCACTATCACTGCTGTCACTACCGCCACCACCATCATCATCACTATCATTATCATCATTGACTCCTATTTCAATATTTGACCCCTATTTTCTTACTTAATCCCTGGTTCCAATTAACCCCTATTTCTCAATTTGACTCCTAATTCCCTAATTCTTTTCTCCCCTAAACAAAAATTTTATAGACAGAAATTAACAGTGTCTCTAATTTTCGTCTTTCTTTTGAAATAAGAAGTTTTGTGTAGTAAAGATTGTTTGCCAACATAACATGGCAGTCCTGGTTTAGGACGAATGTTGCTGTAATTTAGCCCCAGTCTCCAGCTGGCTATACAACATGATCTGTGTCCTTATATTTTCAAACAAGGGAATCTAGCACCCCTCACTCAGCTCAAAACAATATCTTTGTATCGCGATTTCTGGGTTATTTCTCTTCGCAGATCGTGTCGTGTAGCCAGCTGGAGACGATGTCTCCTGGGGCTAAATTACAGCAACATTCGTCCTAAACCAGGACTGCCATGTTCTGTTAGCAAACAATCTTTACTACAAAGTACTGTTGCTGAATATCTCAGGTCGTGACATTTAAAAATAGTAATTTTCTAATTTATAAATCAGTGACTAGTTGTCACTTTGAAAACTATATATTTCGAATGAGAATTTGGCAGTGCCACCTCTAGCTGAGCAATTATGCTGTGCTGATGAAGGGAAATAACCCAGAAATCATGATACACAGATATTGTTTTGAGCTGAGTAGGGGTTACTAGATTCCCTTGTTTGAAAATATAAGGACACAGATCGAGTTGTATAGCCAGCTGGAGATGATGTCTCCTGAGGCTAAATTACAGCAACATTCGTCCTAAACCAGGACTGCCATGTTCTGTTGGCAAACAATCTTTACTCCAAAATACTTTTGCTGAATATCTCTCGTTGTGAGATTTAAAAATAGTAATTTTCTAAGATGCTTTGTGTCACAAAACCAGAATTTACCTCAGACTGATTGGCATCACAACAAAAAAAAATGTTAATGTTTGTTGTCCTTTGTTTCTTGTAGGATTGTGACTTCTTAAAAGACGCCCTCCTGATGCCGTGGACCCTATCGACAAGTCAACAACCACAGCAGCAGATCGCGTCTTCCCCCCAGTGTGACTTACCCCAGTTTGATTCAATGGTAAGGATACAGGGACACAGAGAGTACACGTAGAGCATGTTGGGTTAGATCAATGGTCCTCAAGTGGAGTCCATGTAACCCCAAGGGGTCGGTAGAAGATTCTGGGGTCCACACTAGCAAAATAGTAAGTTAGGGATCCACAGCATATTTTAAGGATTCATGAAAAAATTTTGCTTTAGATAAAAGCATCCAGTCCACACTGTGAAGTGGTTGGCATTTGGAAGGGCATCCATCTCTAAAAGCCATGCCAAAACTGACCTCTCCTAAAAGCATTCAGTCCCCTCTGTGGCATGGTTGGTGTTAGGAAGGACATCCAGCTGTGGAAACCGTGACTGAACAGATACAGGGAGGGAGGGAGGCAGGCGAATGGATGGGTTGAGGAGTCTGTGGGCAGATTGACTTGGTCGATTGAAACTGTGGGTAGATGTTAACTGGACACACAGACTGAATGGTTGGGTGGATGGATGGATGGAGAGAGAGAGAGGAATGGCTAGATGGATGGATGGAAGTACGGATGGACAGGCAAACGGACGGACAGATGGATGAATGGATGGAGAGATGAAAAGAGGGACGGACAGATGGATGGACGGACAGACAGATGGACGGATAGACAGACAGATGGACGGATGGACAGATAGATGGATGGATGGATGGACAGATAGATGGATGGACGGACAGATAGATGGATGGACAGACAGACGGATGGATGGACAGACAGACAGATGGACAGACAGACGGATGGATGGACAGACAGACAGATGGACAGATGGATAGACGGACAGACAGATGGACGAATGGACAGATAGATGGATGGACGGACAGACAGATGGATGGATGGACAGATAGATGGACGGATGGATAGACGGACAGATGGATGGATGGATAGATGGATGGACAAACGGATGAATGAATGGACGGATGGATGGAGTGATGAAAAGAGGGATGGACAGATGGAGGGACAAACGGATGGATGGACAGACAGGTGGATGGATGGATGGATGGACAAATGCATGAACGGATGGATGGGTGGATGAATGGCTGGCTGGCTGGGTGTATGGATGGATGGAGAGAGGGAGGCTGTGTGTAGGTGCTGACTGGATAGAGCAAGGTGGGGTGTAGATGGACAGATGGGCAGATGGATGGACTAAGACATAGTGTATGGATATTGACTAGACACAGGTGTGGCTGTGTGGTAAGTAGCTTGCTTCCCAATCACATGGTTCTGGGTTCAGACCCACTGCATGGCACCTTGGGCAAGTGTCTTCTACTATAGCCTCTCGCCAACCAAAACCTTGTGGGTATATCTGGTAGACGGAAACTGAAAGAAGCCCATCGTATATATATATGTGTGTGTGTCTTTGTGTCTGATTTTGTCCCCCCACCATTGCTTGAAAACTGCTGGTGGTGTGTTTGCATGAGTGTAACTTAGCGGTTCAGCAAAAGAGACCAATAGAATAGGTACTACACTTACAATGGATAAGTCCTGGGGTCGATTTCTTTGACTAAAACCCTTTAAGGCAGTGCTCCAGCATGGCCGCAGTCAAAACGAATGAAACAAATAAAAAAAATAAAAAACAGATAGATGCAGGAGTGGCTGTGTGGTAAGTAGCTTGCTAACCAACCACATGGTTCCGGGTTCAGTCCCACTGCGTGGCATCTTGGGCAAGTGTCTTCTGCTATAACCCCGGGCCGACCAATGCCTTGTGAGTGGATTTGGTAGACGGAAACTGAAAGAAGCCTGTCGTATATATGTATATATATATATATGTGTGTGTTTGTGTGTCTGTGTTTGTCCCCCTAGCATTGCTTGACAACCGATGCTGGTGTGTTTACGTCCCCGTCACTTAGCGGTTTGGCAAAAGAGACCGATAGAATAAGTACTGGGTTTACAAAGAATAAGTCCCGGGGTCGATTTGCTCGACTAAAGGCGATGCTCCAGCATGGCCACAGTCAAATGACTGAAACAAATAAAAAAAAATAAAAAAACAGATAGATGCAGTGTGTAGATGTTGGATATACAGGTATGTTGAACTAACACCTTGTTTTTCTGTCTCGTTGCAGCTTGGCCCAGGAGGAGGATTTGGGCCCGTATCTGACGATGGTTACGGCATTTCTTACATGGTAGCTGGCAACAGGAAGATCTTTTTCCACATATCTTCCAAGCGATCTGCCAAAGAAACAGATTCGTCGAAATTCATGGATCTCTTGTTCCAGAGCATGGATGACATGAAGAAGCTATTTGATCCGTAACCCTGGAGGAGGAGGAGGAAGAAGAGGAGGAGCATTTGGTTGTGTTGGTGTTGGTGTTGACCATAGATTCTTAATGGTGTGCTGGCTTGGTGGCCGTGTGGTGGTGGAGGTCACCTACATTGGTCAGCCACTCACGTTTACCCATAAACCAACATACGAGAGGTGCATTCCAGAAGTTTGAGACTTTTTCCAGAGAGACATCCATTAATTTCTTACAAATACAAATTTCTAATCTCCTTTGTGACGGCTTCATAGAAGCCCTCCAAAGTGAAAGTGAAAGTATTCTTTTTCATCTTCTTCATCTCTTCAAAATGCCTGGAACAACCAAAAGTTATACGGAACAAAGTCTGGACTGTAGGAGGAGTGAAGGACGGTTTTTTTCTCTGTCAAGGAGTTGGTTACCAAACTGGTCAGCTGTGACAGGGAGCGCTTAGGGCTGATACAGCTGTCCCCTTCAATTTAGATGAACAAAAGGTTGGCAGGTCAGCTTATTAATAATGATAACAATAAAAGGACAATATTGTAGGACAGATAGAACTAAAAATAGTCTCAAAACTT
>NC_043026.1:6433443-6448443 GCF_006345805.1 Octopus sinensis
CCCTTTTTCTTTTTACGACTCCTTTTGCTGGTCCTTTTTCTCCCTTTTTGTGTTGTATTCTTGGTACTCTCCATGTACTTTCAGCTTTCCTTGCTGTCTTTTTTTACTTGACTTATATGTCTGCTTTCTGTCCCCTTTTTTCCCCTTTTCTAAACAAATTGTAGGGTATCCGAGCACTGCAACATGTTTCTCTCACTCAGAATTACCAAAACATGTACGAAACTTCCCTATTATCTGTCTGGACACTGTATCCTTCAGAAATTCAACGATTCCTTAAATTCCCTAACACTACCCCTAATGTATCTGTGCACCCTTTTTCTTTTTATGACTCCTTTTGCTGGTCCCTTTTCGTGTTGTATTCTCGGTACTCTCCATGTACTTTCAGCTCTCCTTGCTGTCTTTTTTTACTTGACTTATGTCTGCTTTCTGTCCCCTTTTTTTCCCCTTTTCTAACAAATTCTAGGGTATCCGAGCACTGCATACTTTAAGCCTGTTATTAGCCCATATCAACTTTGCCCTTCATCCTTTCGGCAGTCAATAAAATAAACACCAGTTCAACACTAGGGGTCCATGAAATTACGTTAACCCCCAACCCCGAAATTGCTAGCCTTAAGCCCCACATTAAATTTCAGGCCCTGTGCCTATCGTAGAAAGAATTATCATTCTTAGTGGTATTTCATCTGTCTTGACGTTCTGAGTTCAAATCCCGCCGAGGTCGACTTTGTCTTTCATCCTTTCAGGGGTCGATAAATTAAATACCGGCTTATCCCCCTCCCCATAAATTTCAGGCCCTGTGCCTATCGTAGAAAGAATTATCATTCTTAGTGGTATTTCATCTGTCTTGACGTTCTGAGTTCAAATCCCGCCGAGGTCGACTTTGTCTTTCATCCTTTCGGGGTCGATAAATTAAGTACTGGTTTATCCCCCTCCCCATAAATTTCAGGCCCTGTGCCTATCGTAGAAAGAATTATTATCATTGTTGATTCAACCCAGATTCGTTATTGTTCCTGCCAAAATTTCTGTGGGTAGCAGGGGTTACTACCTATAACCCTAGGTAACCCCAATCTTTCAATAGTCTTTCAAATGCTTAAGATCCTTATGATCCTAAGAGGCAAACCTTCTGTAGAAGCTCTCTACAAGACATTCTTATCCAATTTCCTTCAACCATTTCTCTATATCTTCACTTACAGTTCCCAGAGCACCAAATATTACAGACAAAACATTTACTGTTTCCCTATTCAAAATTCTTGCACTTTATTATTAATATCATTATTATTATTATCATTATTATTATTATTATCATCATTATTATTGTTGTTGTTGTTGTTGTTATTATTGTTATTGTTGCAACCATCATCATTTTCTCATCCCTGAAATGTATATTGGAGGAATTAAATATCTGGCCCTTTCATTTCCAGCATCAAGCCTTAACTTTTCACGTTACCTAATTTTACATAAATTTACATAAATTGGGTTTCACATTTTAAAGACCGAAAATTGCTTAAAATAACTCATATACATGTGTGTGAGCGGGTTTGTGTGTGTGTGTTGTGTGTATGCATGTGTGTGTATATATATATATATATATATAATATATATATATATATGCAAAAGAGGGTGGAATATAATTAATTTAATAAAATTAATAAATTTCACCTAGTAAATTTATCGGTATGGAAAAGACCATATTTGGTAAGGTTTATAATAATTATAATTAAGGGTTAATTACAACAAGTTGCTCAAAACCACATACCGAAAATATTAGAAATAGCAGCCAAATTGATCACTATTTCTCCTACTGTTTGTGGAGACTTTTTATTAGTAGGAGAAATAGTGATCAATTTGGCTGCTATTTCTAATATTTTCGGTATGTGGTTTTGAGCAACTTGTTGCAATTAACCCTTAATTATAATCATATATATATATATATATATATATATATATGTAAAATACAGTGTACATTTAAACACAATAAGAGGTATCCATCATAGGACTCCCTAACGCTAGAAGGAACAGCTAAAGTTCCCTTTGAGATTTTATCCCTAATTAGTGGTTTGGACTTTAGCTGTTCCTTCTAGCATAATGGAGTCCTATGATGGATACCTCTTATTGTGTTTAAACGTACACTGTATTATATATATATAGTCTATTGACTAATTTTTCTTTACACTAGGCCACTGGTAGTAAAAATTTCTAAAATATTTATTACCCTATATATATATAAATATATATATATATTTACCATATATGGGCATTGATTTTCTGAGTTTGTCCACACATTGATGAGTTTTTGCTTTCCGTTCCTCAAAACCCCACCCTAGTCAGTGACCAACCTAACTATGAAAAAAAGTAAAGGTAACATTATTTTCTTGGGTCATTCTGGCTCGTAAGGGCCGGTTTCCAAGACATATAAATTGCCCACTACCTCTGAAGAGATTCGACTTTCAAGTAATTTTTGATTTAATTAATTAATTTTCTGAAGGTCTAGAATTGAAACAGCTGTAAGGGATGTTTGTCAGTTTTTGAATTAATAAATAATAATTTATTAATTACCTCTCTATTTTCTCATCTTATTATAATATATGTATTGGATCGTTAGCCCCTACACGCAATTTTTTCTCTCCTTGTTTCTTTTCTGTGTATCTTTCTGACGAAGAGCGTAGGCTCGAAACGTAAAAGACTTGTTCTATTTCTATTCCTGAGCGCCATACAAATACATTTGTTTGTTTGTACACCACCTGCCTTCGTCTTTTGTTTATTTTTGTAAACCTTCCCGTTATATATATACATACATACATATATATATATATATATATTATATAAAATCCATTCTGTCTGTCTGTGTGTCTGTCTTCTAAGATCTCGGGCATCCTCCATCCAATTGCGCTCAAATTTGATATGTAGATACCGACGGTATCCGGGCATGGATAAGTCTTGGAAAAATTACAAAAATCGATTCCAGGTGAGAATGCGATCGATAAAGCCATGGGAAATCGTTTTCTTTGGAATATATGTATATATATACATACACACACTCATATATATGTTTATATATATATATATATATATGGACAAAAGAGCATAACACTATTTTTCTTTTTTCTTTTCTTCTGTTGTTTCATCCTTCCACTATTTGTATTTACTTTTTTCTTGTTTTTTGTTTTTTCTCGTGTTTTCCTTTGTCCTATCATCCTGGTTTGTAAATTGTATAGTCCATGTGCTCAGAACCAGAAGACTGATTGGAGACACAATGTATGCCATTATAACTGGCCTAGATTACATCTCCAAAGCATGTTACTATTAGCAGCTCATAACTGTAATGTGTACATTCAATAAAATTATCTCTCTATATATAAACGGCAGTTTGTCTGTGCGTGTTTCTGAGTGTCTGTTTGGTTGTACCCTCACCCTGACCACGGCTTTCAACTGATTCTGATGAAACTTGACACACACATAGCCCAATGTCATAATTCAAAACTAACGCAGCGAAAATTTTGAAAAGTTCCCCCAGTTCTGAAAAAAATTGATAAATTCGACATGGGGTCGAGAATCAGAAACACAAACCGCAAACTGTCTAGGGGACGCAACTCCACCTTTTTTAACTAAAAAAAAAATTTACCATAATTTTTTTCCATTTTTTTTCTATTTTTTGGCTATAACTCTCTAAAAATGCTTTATAGTTATTTCCCTTACAAACCTGAGCAACGCCGGGCGATACTGCTAGTATATATATATATCAAAGTACAAGTGAGGCTATAAACCTTGGAGGGATAAAAATATCCAAGATTTGACTGGTTGAAAGCCTAACAAAGCAGATACATATACTATTATTGATATTATAGAAAACAAGAGAGAAGATGGAGATAAGATTAATAAAAGTTTATTAACATTGACAAGATAGGACCTACAATTGTTTCAATTCATCACTTGCAGACAAACATATGGCTGTATATATATTAGATGGGTGCTGATGAAGGAGCTAAAATTCCTGAAATCTGTCATATAAGCCCGTTACCCAATTTTCACTGGTGGTGCTCCAGCATGGCTACAGCCTTAGGGCTACAATGTATAAAAGAACAAAAGCATGCATGATTTGGGTGTGACAGAGATGGAGGGGAAAGACTTCTTTAATATTTGCACGCTATACTCAAGCACATTTTTTTCAAGGTTCTTCCAAATCTGTAAAACTTATCCCTTTTTCTTTTCTTTTCTCCAATTTCTCCCATTTTCTAAAACCCTTTCAAAAACACATCATCATCATCATAATAACTATAATTCTCAAGGTCATAGGTTACAAAAAAAAAGCGGTTGAGCATCAAGCAAAAACAACTTGTGTTATTTATTTCGGTTGTTTACATTTCAAGTTCATATCCTACCAAGGTTAACATTGCCTTCGTCCACCCAGGGGTCAGTGAAATAAAATAATACTTCAATAACAGGACCCATCTAATCAAGTCTAAACCCCTTCTGTTATGTAGACAATGCCTTGCTAAAAAATATCAGCTGTTGCTTTAAACAGGGCTCTGTGGCTGAGTGGTTAAGGTACTTGCCTAATGATCATAAGGCCATGAGTTCAATTCCTGGAGACACACTGTATCTTTGGGCAAGGCACTTTATTTCACATTACTCCACTCCATTGAGTTGTACCTGAAATTCAGTGGGGGAAGCAGCCTTTGGTTCTTTACGTTGCAAGTTCAAACCCAGCCAAGATCAATGTTTTACTCTTAAGAAAAGGCGATATTTTTTCTTAATTTTCTTTTTTTTAAGGCAGCGAGCTGGCAGAATTGTTAGCATACTGGGCAAAAATGTTTAACAGTTTTTTGTCTGCTGCTACATTCTGAGTTCAAATTCCACCCAGGTCGACTTTGCCTTTCATCCTTTCGGGGTTGATTAAGTAAATCCAGAAAATCTGAGCAATGAAATTATTTCATGAAGAGTATATAAAAGCATACAGTCAGAGGTCAATATGTATTTAACCACTTGACTTCAATAGGATTACAGCTGTTTCACAACTTTTCATGTAGTATTAATTTTTAGGATGAAATAATGCTCTGCATTATGCAGTACAAATGTATATTCACAGATTAATACAAATAAAGAAATGTAGCTCATCAATTCACCAGGACATAATGGTTACTCCAATAATTCAACTCTAAATGTACACACAAAATTTCCTCTTAATATATATATATATATGAAAGACTGAAACTGCTCAAAATAAGATTGATTTGGTCAGTAAAAATAAAGGTATATTGCTTCATATTAATTAAATTAGAGTGATAGATATAAATTTAAGCAATCAACTATTCTTAGAAACAAGAAGAAATAAGAAGTGAAGGTAAAATAGATAATATAAAAAATAAATAGTGTAAATGGATATACTCTTTTACTTGTTTCAGTCATTTGACTGCGGCCATGCTGGAGCACCGCCAGTACTTATTCTATCGGTCTCTTTTGCTGAACCGCTAAGTGACGGGGACGTAAACACACCAGCATCGGTTGTCAAGCAATGCTAGGTGGACAAACACAGACACAAACACATACACACACATATATATATACATATATACGACGGGCTTCTTTCAGTTTCCGTCTACCAAATCCACTCACAAGGCTTTGGTCGGCCCGGGGCTATAGTAGAAGACACTTGCCCAAGGTGCCACACAGTGGGACTGAACCCGAAACCATGTGGTTGGTATAAAAATATAAGCAAATAATATAAATGAATTTTTAGCCAAAGTAATTCTATAGACAGGTAATGGAGAACGAAGCAATCAGATCAAGGGTAAGATAGGTGGAACTGAGAAATAGCAATCAACGTCAGTAAAGTTATGGTGTGAACAACATCACAAAAATATCACAGAAAGAAATTGAACTTACAAGAATTCTAACCTATTAAGTACACCTTAAATATAGTTTCCAACCCATTGGCCTGGAGTAAACCAAAAACATACTCACACATACATAGAAGTACATCTACAGAAGCATAAACATATATAAAAGAATATGCACACACATATACACATACACAGTGGAGGCGCAATGGCCCAGTGGTTAAGGCAGCAGACTCGCAGACGGAGGATCGCGGTTTCGATTCCCAGACCGGGCATTGTGTGTGTTTATTGAGAGAAAACACCTAAACGCTCCACGAGGCTCCGGCAGGGGTTGGTGACGACCCCTGTTGTATTCTTTCACCACAATTTTCTCTCACTCTTTCTTCCTGTTTCTGTTGTACCTGTATTTCAAAGGGGCCAGCCTTGTCACACTTTGTGTCACGCTGACTCTCCCCAAGGACTACGTTAAGGGTACACGTGTCTGTGGAGTACTCAACCACTTGCACATTAATTTCACGAGCAGGCTGTTCCATTGATCGGATCAACTGGGGCCCTTTTTGTAGTAACCCACGAAGCGCCACAATATATATTTATATATGTATGATGGGCTTCTTTTAGATTCCATCTACCAAATCCACTTTCAAGGCTTATTCGAACCAGGGCTAATTGTAGAAGACACTTGCCGAAGATGCCGTGCAGTGGAACTGAACCCAGCATCATTTGGTCACAAAGCAAATTCCTTAGCTACGCAGCCACACTTAAGAGAGACAAAAAGTAAGGGAAACGGTGAGAGTGATTCGAATTCTTTGGTACAGCAGAGCAAATTCAGGGGGGTTGGGGATGGAGTGGGAGACTCCAAATTATGTTGGAGGAGGGGGTAGGGTCCCCCTCTTGCCTTGATTCAGTACCATTTCTTTGTTGATATTTTATTGTTATATCTATTGTTTTTTGTTGATTTTTTTTCTTCTTTTTATTTTTTACCTTCTTTTCACTCAATCTAAAAAAAAAAGAAAAACCCGGCACTGGGTTGGTTTACATCCCTCTATTACTCTCCCCGGAATCTTGTGGGGAATTTTCTGGCCAATAAAAAATTATTATTGTTATTGTTGTTGTTGTTGTTATTGAGTGAGGGAGCCTTGCATGCCATCAAAGTGACACTGGGGTACAAATATATGAAGCCCGGTATACCCATCATGACTACCCGTCTGATAAGGGGTCACCTGGCACATGCATCACATCATCATCATCATTGTTCGACCGTGGTCGAGACAATGGAATTTACCATGCTACGCCAGACTTCACGGTCCATCATGGCATTACGGAGGTCCTGTTGCTGGATGCCTGTATCCCTGGAGATTACATCAGGGTAGGAGAGTGTGCGCCCTCTGGTATTGCGAGCAGATGGCTTCCAGAGGAGAAGAGCAGAAATTACCTCTTTTTCAGCTCTACAACAATGTCCAGCAAACTGGACTCTTCTACCTTTCACAAGAGATGACACAGGTGCATCACAACCATATGTACGTGACAAGGTGAACTCATATCAAGATAAACAGTGCATGGCCTTGCAGGTGGGGCCCAGTTAGAATTTTCCTCAGGTCGAGTAGCCTATCCCACTCAAAAGGTCCCTGAATAATGTCCCTCTTGTGGACATTTCTGTGGGAACACTTGCCAGAGCCACTCATCTCTAGGTGGAGATCTCACTTCGGCGTGCCCTCTGGAATTACTACTGATCGTGGATGCCAATTTGAAGCTTGTCTGTTCTGTGCACTTTCAAGATTACTCAGAGTTCGGATGGCACTAGAGCGTGAGATTCTGACATGAGACCTTACAACTTTCTCTTTTCTTGCCAAGACGTCAGACCGTAAAGACATAATCTGGTCGGCTCTCTGATACCACACATCAGCTAGCAGACAGGAGACAACGCCTCCACACATCAACCATTTCCATTTGTCATTCAGCTTGTGTATATATATATATATATATATATCACTGCGTGGCATCTTGGGCAAGTGTCTTCTGCTATAGCCCCGGGCCGACCAATGCCTTGTGAGTGGATTTGGTAGACGGAAACTGAAAGAAGCCTGTCGTATATATGTATATATGTATGTGTACGTGTGTGTGTCTGTGTTTGTCCCCCTAGCATTGCTTGACAACCGATGCTGGTGTGTTTACGTCCCCGTCATTTAGCGGTTCGGCAAAAGAGACCGATAGAATAAGTACTGGGCTTACAAAGAATAAGTCCCGGGGTCGATTTGCTCGACTAAAGGTGGTGCTCCAGCATGGCCACAGTCAAATGACTGAAACAAGTAAAAGAGTAAAAGAGTATACAGCAAACATACCCTTCCCCACAGATATATAAAAAAAGGGTTTCTTTTTTCTTCAGAAATGTAAATAAACCCACATGGGTTTATAATTGGCAGTTACGGTACTTGTACCGAAAGATCGCCGATTCTTGTTAGCTCGCTACTTTTTTTCTCGATACAATATTAAAAAAAGAAAAATCGAAGACTGGGGCCCCAATCTGTAGTTACGCTCATATAGTCAGTGGGGCTCTATTCTGTAGATATTCCTTCTATAATTTCATTTAGACGTTATCTTTAAAAGCAGAGGATAAGGCCAAAGTATCAAGTTCCAATGTTTCTAATCTACGCAAATAATTCTAGGGAGAGAGAGAGAGAGGGAGAGGGAGATTGTTATAAATAACTCAAGTGAAGGAAGAAGGGATTAAGGAATACCGAAAGGGATTTAAGGAAGTGAAGCAACGATGGAAGAGCGGTGAAGGGCGAAAATACGTTAGCACCGAAATAAAGTTCCGAGTCACGTATACTCGGATTTGCTGTACAGTGATTAACAACCCTTGATACCCGGCGACCCCAGACCCGCCCCTACACAATAGGATCAAAGTCCAACGAATAAATAAATAAAAAAAAATAATAATAAATAAAAAAAATGAAAATAAAACATGCATGTACATGTATGTAAATATATATATATATGTGTGTGTATATATTTGATAGTGTTTATATAAGTATGTATGTATGTATGTGTGTGTGTATATATGTGTCAACCACGCTCCAGTAGCGGTGCCCCAGCATGGCCACAGCCTCCAGCAACGCGCGCACGCACACACGGACATATACATTACACACACACAGCCGCATTCATTTCATTGTTCGGCCTTGGCTCACAACACAAACAAACATACACATACATATACACACACACACACACACACTCACGTACAACACACATACATATATACACACATATATATATATATACACATATGTACACATGCACAAAGTTTGACTTCAGTTAACACGCGCACCAAGACACTAACAGGGAAGAAAATCTAGGTGAGTGTATACACATACGAATATATATATATATATATATGGGTGTATATATATATATATATATATATATATATATATATATATATATATGTATGTGTATGTATGGCTGTGTTTGTGTTAAACATGAATATGTATTTTTAATATATCTACTTTTATAATTCGTCTGGTCTGTAATTATATCTCGCTCGCACTCCCCTATATTACACATAATATATATATTATATATATATATATGCATTTATATACATACATACCTATATATATATATATTATAACTTGGTGGAACATGTGTATGTATATGTGTTGTATATGCATGTATGTATATGTGTATATATATGTATATATATATATATATATATATATATATATACATATATATGTAGAAACATACATCTATTGTATATATACATATATAGGTATATATATACATATGTATGTATATATACAGTACATGTATGTTTCTACATGTAAAGTGTGTATATATATTTGTAAATGAGAAAAAACTGATTCTTTTTCTAAATATTTAAATCATTTAAAATCCTAATTACGAAGTACTAATTGCATTTCTGCTAAATATTAATTAAATACGTATTTATTTCTTCTGTCGTCGAACCTTGCAGCTTCGGTCCAGGCAGATCTTACACGTAAACTAAATCCAAACGTGACCATCCCGTCTGTAATTCCAAAGCATTGTCTCCCGAAGACTGCTGTCGGTATTTAATTAGTCCTTCATCTAAATTACAGTCTATTTAATTAAGCGATGGGATGTTGACTGCTATTTTTACTTACCCCGGCGACCACATCAGGCCACCTAGTTATTTAAACAGCCTACACCCTCATCATTTCGCCCCTGATTGCATCCTACTGCGGGGAAAAGCATTCCATCCGAGACCATCCCATCAATCTATCATATCTTAATATAATTCTTGTAAATCCTTGGCCCGGCTTTCTTTAAATTTGCTTCGGTGGTTGGGTGTTGACTGCTATTTCCGCCTTCTCGAGCGACCACGTAGAAGCCCCATACTCATTGTATGTTCTATACAGCGCTCCATCCGTAATTATCCCATCTAATATATATCCTTCATCCATCTCTCTTTTTTATGTAATCGATGCTGACTGTTATTTCTAGCTTTCTTGCGACCACATAATAGATTCCTATACGCAGCATATACTATATAGCGTCCCATCCGTGACCATGTCATCTAATAGATATATATACAATCAAACTGTTAACTACCGATCTATTTCTAGCCTTCTACTGACCACACTAAAGCCTCCTACACGTGGCATGTTCCATATAGCGTTCCATCCATGCCCATCGCATCTTATATCTTTACACACACACGTAATTGGTCTTTCGCTCGTGTATTGATGCAATCGGCTTTTAGAAAGCTGACTGCTATTTCTACCTGTCCGAGCGACCACGCAAAAGCCCCAGACACGTGTCATGCTCTCTACAGCATTCCGTCCGTGACTGTCCCACTTTATATTTCTACCTTAGTCCCTCACCCACAGGTGGTTGGAGGCTGACTGTTATTTCTAGCCGTCTTGTGATCACATTAACCGGTTTCCTTCGGACCTGTACTCGTGGAATATTCTCTGTAACAAAAGGTACGTGCTTAGCTATTTCGATGGCCATCCCCGTCTACCAATTCGTCCCGGAACGAGCAGAACTATGAGAAAAAGCGTCCCATGCGCGACCATTCCATCTATCATATATCTGCCATTAGATTACCTTACATTTAATCGTAGAATTCTTTTTTTTTCACTCGTGGAATCTTGGTGTTTCGGTTCCATCGCAACCGTACAGGTCTTTGATATATGGCAGGGGCTGAGGTCGACTTTGCCTTTCATCCTTTCGGAGTCGATAAATTAAGTACCAGTTACGCACTGGGGTCGATATAATCGACTCAATCCCTTTGTCTATCCTTGTTTGTCCTCTCTGTATTTAGCCCCTTGTGGGTAGTAAAGAAATAGGTATTTCATCTGCTGCTTATATTCTGAGTTCAAATTCCGCCGAGGTCGACTTTGCCTTTCATCCTTTCAGGGTTGATAAATTCAGTACCAGTTACGCACTGGGGTCGATATAATCGTCTTAATCCGTTTGTCTGTCCTTGTTTGTCCCCTCTATGTTTAGCCCCTTGTGGATAATAAAGAAATAGATATAAGGCAGGGGTTCCCAGCCATTTTTTATCCATGGACCCCTTCAATTATTATTTTATTCTGGTGGACCCTTCCCCTCCGTAGCCATTAGATGTTGGTCAAACTATCATCTTTATTTTTCTTTCTTTTTTTACTTGTTTCAGTCATTTGACTGTGGCCATGCTGGTGCACCACCTTTAATCGAGCAACTCGACCCCGGAACTTATTCTTTTTGTAAGCCCAGTACTTATTCTATCGGTCTCTTTTGCCGAACCGCTAAGTTACGGGGAGGTAAACACACCAGCATCGGTTGTCAATCAATGCTGGGGGGACAAACACAGACACACAAACATACACGCACATACATATATAATAATATATACGACGGGCTTCTTTCAGTTTCCGTCTACCATATCCACTCACAAGGCTTTGGTTGGCCCAAGGCTATAGCAGAAGACACTTGCCCAAGATGCCACGCAGTGGGACTGAACCCGGAACCATGTGGTTGGTTAGCAAGCTACTTACCACACAGCCACTCCTGCGCCTGTTGGTCTTCCCTAAACAACCTTGCTTGGACTTGTGCCTCGGAGGGTAATTTTCTAGGTGCAATCCCATGGTCATTCATTACTGAAGGGGGTCTTCCATATACACACTCACACACACACACATCTATATATACACACAAATAACTTGCATTTTGTGGTTCACTGCACCTGTTTCAGGTGCGTTGGACAAATTTAGGTCAGAAGAATCAAATGGTTCTTTATACTTGTCCCTGAGGTGTTCAAAATGTTTAATTCTTACTCTTTTACTTGTTTCAGTCATTGGACTGTGGCCACGCTGTTTTTTGCATGATGTAACAATTTTGTCCAATGAAAATCACATTTGAAACAGCCAGGAGCGAACCACAATACATTTGTTGTGGTTTCTTTATTATTCATATAATCCTGACATACAATCTGTTTCGGTTGAGTGCAGCAGGTCTATCACTGGGTGATCTTGATGATTCACTCTATATTCACTCAACCGTTTGCAATTGTACGCCCAACTGAAATACAAATTTGTTTTTACTTTAATAAGTAAAAAAAAAAAAAAATCGTATGAATATTGTAGTTGTGATACCCGTGCTGGTGGTATGTAGGGCCCCACAGCGGAAATGACGAAGACCGAGACCCCCGAGATATGCTGTGACTGTGAAGACCCAACAAATGAAGTGAGTTCATGGCTCTCAGGACAGCCTGCTGTGCTAACCTTGGATCGTAGGGTGACCCGCTGTTCTTGAGGAGACCTATTGAGTCAAGTACGTTAACACCAACAACAAAATGAAAATCAAATGGAAATTGTAGTTGTGACACCCATGCTGGTGATATGTAAAAGCACTAACCGATTGTGGACGTTTGCCAGCCCTCTCTGGCCCCTGTGCCGGTGGCATATAAAAAGCACTCACTACACTCTCACAGTGGTTGGCGTTAGGAAGGGCATCCAGCTGTAGAAACACTGCAGACCAGACTGGAGCCTGGTGCAGCCTTCTGGATTCCCAGACTCCGGTCAAACCATCCAACTCATGCTAGCATGGAGAACGGACGTTAAATGATGATGATGATGAAGTACACATTTGTCCTTAAATACTGTTTGTACACGATGCCACACTCACTAACCTGACCCTGGTGTGTTCACTGTTTCAGTACTTAATTCTCCTGAATCCTGGGAACTTTGTGTATCAAGTGTCTGAGCACCTTTCCAGAGTTTGGCTTCATGGCGGTAATGACCGAGATCTTTGACATTATGTCATGCTTGAGAAGAAGATCCATGAAGCCAAGTAAAATTGCAGTCGTGGCAGATACTGCTTCCATGTCATTCAATAATCGACCCAGAAAAGGATGAAAGGCATAGTCGACCTCAGTGGAATTTGAACTCAGAACGTAGCGGCCGACGAAATACCTATTTCTTTATTACCCACAAGGGGCTAAATACAGAGAGGACAAACAAGGACAGACAAACGGATTAAGCCGATTATATCGACCCCAGTGCGTAACTGGTACTTATTTAATCGACCCCCCCCCCCGAAAGGATGAAAGGCAAAGTCGACCTCAGCAGAATTTGAACTCAGAACGTAACAGCAGACGAAATACCTAATTCTTTACTACCCACAAGGGGCTAAATACAGAGAGGACAAACAAGGAGAGACAAACGGATTAAGTCGATTATATCAAGTGCGTAACTGGTACTTATTTAATCGACCCCCCCCCCCCCCCGAAAGGATGAAAGGCAAAGTCGACCTCGGCGGAATTTGAACTCAGAATGTAATAGCAGACAAAATACCGCTAAGCATTTTGCCTGGCGTGCTAACGTTTCTGCCAGCTTGCCGCCTGGCAGTACCCTTATGGCCACAACCTTTAGCACGTGTAGTACCCTTAACGTAGTTCTCAGATTCGACGTGACAGAGTGTGTGATAAGACTGGTCCAACTCATTTTCGCCGGCTGAGTGGACGGCACCAGTGTGGAATAAACTTTGGTTGTTGACCACCAGATCAATGATGTTTTCTTTCCTTTGACAAACACCAGAAATTACCGAAGGACATTTGCAGCTGTGTTGATTCAGCAATAGTCTAACACCCGATTGATATTGATTGGATTGGTATTGACGTTCGTGTGGTGGTCACGATGGTGGTGGTGGTGGTAGTTGTTGTTGGTGATGTGTAGTGTAGGTGGTAGTGGTGGTGATGGTGGTGGTGGTGGTAGTTGTTGGTGGTGATGTGTAGTGTAGGTGGTGTGCTGGTGATATTGGTGGTGGTGGTAGTTGTTGGTGGTGATGTGTGGTGTAGGTGGTAGTGGTGGTGTGCTGGTGATATTGGTGGTGGTGGTAGTTGTTGGTGGTGATGTGTGGTGTAGGTGGTAGTGGTGGTGATGGTGATGGTGGTGTGCTGGTGATATTGGTGGTGGTGGTAGTTGTTGGTGGTGATGTGTAGTATAGGTGGTGATGGTGGTGTGCTGGTGATATTGGTGGTGGTGGTAGTTGTTGGTGGTGATGTATAGTGTAGGTGGTAGTGGTGGTGATGGTGGTGTGGTGGTGGTAGTAGTTGTTGTTGGTGATGTGTGGTGTAGGTGGTAGTGGTGTGCTGGAGATATTGGTGGTGGTGGTAGTAGTTGTTAGTGGTAGTAGTAGTGCCCTCATTAGCTCATACATACATAGATAAGACAGTAGGGTGTGATTTGAGGGAGATTTGGCTGCTATTTCTACCATGTCATCCTACCATGTAGGGGTCACCCTCATTGGCTCATACATACATAGATAAGACAGTAGGGTGTGATTTGAGGGAGATTTGGCTGCTATTTCTACCATGTCATCCTACCATGTAGGGGTCACCCTCATTGGCTCATACATACATAGATAAGACAGTAGGGTGTGATTTGAGGGAGATTTGGCTGCTATTTCTACCAGGTCTAGCTACCATGTAGAGGTCACCCTCATTGGCTCTTACATACATACATAGATAAGAGAGTAGGGTGTGATCTGAGGAAGATTTGGCTGCTATTTCTACCAGGTCTAGCTACCATGTAGAGGTCTCCCTCATTGGCTCATACATACATATATACATAGATAAGACAGTAGGGTGTGATTTGAGGGAGATTTGGCTGCTATTTCTACCAGGTCTAGCTGCCATGTA
>NC_043026.1:6453443-6474627 GCF_006345805.1 Octopus sinensis
CCAAATCCTCTCAGAAGGCCTTGGTCGGTCCGAGGCTATAGTAGAAGACACTCGCCCAAGGTGTCACACGGGGACTGAACCTGGAACCATGTAGTTGGGTAGCAAGCTTCTAACTACTTGGCCACACCAGGTGATGATGATGTTGCTGATGATAAATGTAGTGGTGGTGGTGGTGGTCATGGAATTGTTGGTGTTGGAAGTGCCACAGTTTGTTTTTTAACCCCGAGTCTCTTTCTTCCTGCAGCACAAGTTCTTCTGTGTCATTCACCTGGCTGCGCTGAAGGCTGTCGGAGAATCATGCGAACTACCTTTACTCTACTACCAGAATAATGTTGGCGGTGCCCTCAACTTGTTAGAGGTAAGAATTTTAGCAATCAGAAAGAAAAAAAAATATTGACAAAACATCCTTTAACCCTTTTGTTACCCCCTATTTCTGTTAAATTTCTCTGACTTTTGTTTCAAGTAATTTTGAAAACAATGAAGTGTTTAGTAAAATAACTTTGGAACATAAATTTAACATTTTAATGGAAGGTTTTTTTATTAAATCACTTCACCGGATTGAATGGTACTGTCCAGGTGTCGAAACCATAATAATATCTGTGGGGCAGCTGATGATGGGGTTATGTTGGTATGGCTGTGGAATAGTATTATAACACATCCTTTTGATATATAAATACTTATATTCACTTACATGTATGTGTGTGCATGTATATATACATATATATATGGATTAAATAGACCAAGAACAACAACTTCACCCTCATGCAAATCCTCTGGGACCAAACATAGGAAGAGAAGTTATGCCCATACTGCAGCCCTAATCTTGTTAAATGCTTTTCCAATTTTTTTTTTGTTCTTTTTTTTTAATACATATTTTTCTCTTACCCACTCCTCTCTCACTCAAAGGTGATGACAGAATTTGAAGTGTTCAGAATTGTGGTGTCCAGTTCGGCCACGGTCTACGGTGTCCCTCAGGAGTTACCCCTCACCGAATCCCACCCGACAGGCAGCTGTATCAACCCATATGGACAGACGAAATACTTCATCGAGGTCATATTAACCGACATTGCAAAGGCTGACTCAGTAAGTTGCCATAATTTCGTTGACTGTTTGTGTTCTATTAGGACCAGTGTCCTCCTCTTGATTGTTGCTTTGACTGTGGTTCGGCTGTTGTTTGCTCCAGCTGTCTTCAGATGTCATCTGTTGAACTCCTTTGTTAAGAGATGATTAATTCTGTGCATCATTTACACTGGACGGTTGTGTGTCCTCATCTTGTTTGTTCCTACCACAATGTTTCGGCTGATTTACTCTCCACCCTTCATCAGGTGTCCTGGTGGAATTTTGAACCCAACCCTGGGTTCTCATTCCTAAGGTATTTTTTTTCCTGATGTTGTTGTTGTTGTTATTATTATTATTATTGTTATATTATGATGATGTCCATGATCCATCCATGCCTTCCACTCTAGAATGCAAATAATTTCTCTTTTTTGTTTTCTTCTCTCTGTCTGTGTGGCCTTCAGCGATGGAACGCTATAATACTGAGATACTTCAACCCAGTCGGAGCCCACAAGTCCGGCAGGATTGGCGAAAACCCTAATGGTACCCCTAACAATTTGATGCCCTTCATAGCCCAGGTGGCTGTGGGTAAACAGAAGGGTGTGAAAGTCTACGGCAATGACTATGATACTCCTGATGGTACAGGTGAGTAGCACTCACACTTCACCGTTACTCTCACTCACAATCTCTTTTACACTCTCACTCTCTCATTTACCTTATTATACTCTTCACCCTTCACTCACACTCTTGCTTTTCACTCGCACTTTTGCTCTTCAGTTGCACTCACTCACCCATCACCAGCCCACTCTCACTCACCATCTCATCCATACTCTTGCCCTTTGTTTACACACTCAACCTTCTCTAGCACCCTCTTGCCTTTTACTCACACTCTTGCCATACACTCATCCTCCACCTACACTCTCGTCCTCCACTCATTTTCACACTTTTCATACACCTCATGCTACAGCTGAGTAACTCTTATTCACTCTCACTCACACTCAGTCACTATCACAACAACAATCAAATGCATTATATATTCTTACATAATTATTATATATAAATCTGAATGTATGTATGTATGCACGTATATATTTCCATATCTTTTCTCCAGGTGTCCGAGACTATATCCATATTGTTGACCTAGCCAGTGGTCATGTGTCGGCCGTAGAGAAAGTGAAAGAAGATTGTGGACTTAAAGTAAGTGCTTCCCTTTTGTATTTACCATTTTCTACATATTTCTTTGTACGTAGTTTTATCTTGCTTGGAATTAGTGAGTTTTAAGAGCTCAGAGAAATGAAACTGAGGGGAAAAATGGAATGAAATATGGCTTTGCTTTTGTTTTAAAGGGGTTTTAAACCTAACTTTTTATTTGGTCCTGCAAGGGTTAAAAAAAAGAAAGTTACCTTCTCAAGTGGGGGCGTGGGTGGGAGGAGATGAGGGTGTAGTGATGCTGCTGTGTAAGGTTCAGCGTACATGCGCAGAATGGGATTACTTCCGGTTGGCCACCGGAAGTCTTCCCCATGCGCATGTGCGGGGAACTGACCCCTAAAACGCGGTTCGCTCATTCACTCTTTCTGGCTCTAGCAGTCCTCGTGAACGGACGTGTATTGGCAGTCTCTGAGGACTTCATACCAGCCAAGCAGCGAACCACGACGAATCATTTCGACCAACAAACAAGAATCAGTACTACAGATTCGGCTGTTGGTTTCCCTCCAGAGAACACGTGCACCAGTCCTACATTACGACGAGAAAAACACAACATTTTTTGCTGTGTTCGTAGATCGCCTGACTTGTCTGTTATTTTAACTAAAATTAAATGTGACGGGAATCAGATCGGACACCCCTCCAGTGATACCGAATCCAGATCCTGTTACAAGGGCTAAGCAGGATTAGTGTAAGGAAGCAGTGTGTGTGAATAGCTTTGTACACATGAATGTGTGTGTGTGTCCGTGTGTCTCAGAATTATTGATTTTTGTCTACTGTAATGCTGTAGTTTGTCCCTTTTTCTGTAATAATCCCTTTGAATCACTGTCTGGTTCTGTTCTCTGTAGGTCTACAATCTTGGAACAGGCTGTGGCTATTCAGTATTACAAATGATTAAGGCTTTTAAAGAGGCCAGTGGCAAGGAGGTAAGGGTTTGCTGTTATCATCATCATCATCATCATCATTACCATTATTATTATTGGCGGCTAGCTGGCAGAATCGTTAGCACGCTGGGCAAAATGCTTAACAGTATTTTGTCTGTCTTTATGTTCTGAGATCAAATTCTGCCAAGGTCAACTTTGCCTTTAATTTCTCTATCTGTGTGTATCGGCATATCCCAGAGTATGGTTGCTTTCTCGTTTTCTGTGACCTTTTCTGGTGTGTGCCTATACCATCTTTTTTCTGTTGTTATTTCATAATGTTGGCATAGCTTCCAATGTATGTAGGTTCCAACTCTGTCATGTCTGTGAATATATTCCTTCTTAGCCAGGACTGGGCAGCTAGAGATAATATGATTTATTGTTTCTTGTCCATCTCCACATATTCTGCAGTTACTTGTTATATTTCTTTTCATTACATGTTTTTGGTAATTTCTGGTGGGGAGGCTTTGGTCTTGTGCTGCAATTAAAAATCATTATTATTATTATTACCACCTCAGCAAAAGCAGAGGTATTGTTTCCTGTTGTGTTTGTCTGTTTGTTTGTCCATGGACAAGATATCTCAAGAACCGCTGGATGGATTCGGATGAAACTTTCAGAGATGTTTGGCCTCGTGACCGGCACAAACTAATTAGATTTTGGGATTGATCTGGTAAAAGACAAGGATTCTGGATTATTTTTCCTGTTTTTTAGCTAAATTTTTGAGAGCGGTCGGGTTAATTTTTAGCATTCTCATTTGTGAGAGCAGTTGAGTTTATTTCAGATATTCTCATTTTTAAAAAATCCTCTCTGGCTAATTGTAGAGAGGACGCTGGTGTTGCCTTGGCGGAGGTTTGCGCTCTCTGAGTGCTCTTGTTATTTATTTTTTATTATTATTATTATTATTTGCCTTTCATCGTTTCGGGTTCCATGTGTTGTAGATCCCTTACAAGATAGTGGAACGTCGCAAAGGGGACACGGCCTCGTGTTACGCTGATCCCGCTCTCGCTGCCAAAGAACTCAAATGGAAAGCTGTCAGAGACTTGAAGGAAATGTGTAAGTAAACAAATACGTTTTAGCAAACACTGGACATTGTTGTTGCTGTTGTTGTTGTTGTTCTGTTTTCATAGTCACTATCTTCTCCCTCCCTTCTTCACCTTCACCTACTTCTACTTCCTCCTCCTTCTTCGCCTCCACCTCCTACTTCTTCTCTGCCTCCTTCTTCTTCTCCACCTCCTTCTTCTTCACCTCCTCCTCCTCCTTCTTCACCTCCTCCTCCTCCTCTTTCTTCTTCACGTCCTCCTTCTTCTACTTCCTCCTCTCCTTCTTCCTCATGGAGGTGAGGGATGAGGTAGTGAATCATGACCTTTGAACTTTGGGCCCTCACTGAGGCAACGACAGGTGACCGAGACCTTTCACAATATACTGTGCTCGAAAAGACCCGTCGACCCAAGTGAAATCATTGTCATGACCAATGTCATGTAAACGGTACCCATGGAACATAAGACCACCCTCTTATGTTCTTATGTTCCATGGGTGCCATTGACACGGCACCAAGCTCAAGCTGGGCAGCAGGGCTTGGTGCCGTCTTCTGGCTTGTCTGTTTCTGCCAAACCGTCCGACTCATGCCAGCATGGCAAAACGGACATTAAGTGATGAGCACAGCTCCCATGACTTTAGGAAACATTTTTTCATGCTAAGAGTTGCTGAAGCATGGAACAGACTGCCGGCATCAGTTGTTAGTTGTCGGAGCACTGCATCCTTCAAAACTTCCATGCTTCCTGAGATTTGCCAACACTACACCTGATTTTCTCCCCTCCATACATACAAGCAAGCATCTATCTGACTCATACATTCTATGAACCGTAAAAATTAATACAGAGAGTTGCTTATTTGCAAAAAAAAGTAAAAAAAAAAGAAATATGACATGTGACTTCATTGACCAAGGTTACCGTGGTCTTTTCCGTAGGCTTTTCTTTCCACTGGTAAACCTCACCTGTCCTCCCCTTTACACTTCATATTGACATTTCTGTGATAACGATCCCTATTGATCAAATTTTTTCCTTTCTTCCCCCACCCCTTTTTTTAAAAATTTTATTTTATCCCTCCCCTTTTTTTGTCCTCTTTCTTTCCATTTACGATCCCTTTTGATCGAAAACTAAACCCCCTTCTTTTACCCCCAAAAGAAAAGCTCTACCTTGTAATTTTGTCTTGTCTGTGTGCAGCCCTGTGTGGCTAATAAAGACACATATCCGACTCATACATTATTCGCTTCCCAGACATTTCTACATTACTGCATATGCTTTATACGCACTTTCTGACAAGTTGTGGTGCACCTGAGCACTGTATACAATAATTTCATTATTATTATTTTTTTATATGATGACGACTGGCTTCCGTGTTGGTGGCACGTAAAAAGCACCATCCGAATCGTGGCCGATGCCAGCACCGCCTTGACTGGCTTCTGTGCTGGTGGCACGTAAAAAGCACCATCCGAATCGTGGCCGAAGCCAGTGCCGCCTTGACTGGCTTCCGTGCAAGTGGCACGTAAAAAGCACCATCCGAATCGTGGCCGAAGCCAGTGCCGCCTTGACTGGCTTCCGTGCAGGTGGCACGTAAAAAGCACCATCCGAATCGTGGCTGAAGCCAGTGCCGCCTCGACTGGCTTCCGTGCAGGTGGCACATAAAATACACCAATCCGACCGTGGCCGATGCCAGCCTCGCCTGGCACCAGTGCAGGTGGCACGTAAAAAGCACCCACTACACTCACGGAGTGGTTGGCGTTAGGAAGGGCATCCAGCTGTAGAAATACTGCCAGATCAGACCGGAGCCTGGTGCAGCCTTCTGGCTTCCCAGACGCCCGGTCGAACCGTCCAACCCGTGCTAGCATGGAAAACGGACGTTAAAGGATGATGATGATGATAATATCTCTGTGTTTGTTTTTATTTACAGGTGCCGATTTATGGTTATGGCAGTCAATGAATCCAGACGGGTATGAGACTACTACGGAAAAGAAACAATAGACCGCAGTTGTCCTGACCCGACCCGACCCGACCCGACCTCAGTATGACCTGGATTGATCTCTCTGCTGACCTTACCAAACCAAAATCAATAAAACCAGACCAAGACCAGACTCTTCATCTTTTTGACTCCTCAAACTCCATCATACAGAGATGAGTTCACACGATGGGGGTGGGTGGGGCCTCTATCAACACACGTCTTTACTGCTGCATATATATGTGTGTGTGTGTGTATACACACAAACATACATATACACATATGTATGTATAAATACATACTAACTGTTGTGATACGAAAATCAAATTAAATAATATTTTGAAATAATTTCTATTATAACATAAAAACAAACAGTATATACAAACACACACACATATATATATATATATATATATATAGATAGATAGATAGATAGATAAATATTTGCATAGGTTTATACATGCAGGAGTGGCTGTGTGGTAAGTAGCTTGCTAACCAACCACATGGTTCCGGGTTCAGTCCCACTGCGTGGCATCTTGGGCAAGTGTCTTCTGCTATAGCCCCGGGCCGACCAATGCCTTGTGAGTGGATTTGGTAGACGGAAACTGAAAGAAGCCTGTCGTATATATGTATATATATATATATATATATATATGTATGTGTGTATATATATGTATATATATGTATGTGTGTATATATATGTATATATATATGTATGTGTGTATATATATGTATATATATATGTATGTGTGTATATATATGTATATATATATGTATGTGTGTATATATATGTATATATATATGTATGTGTGTATATATATGTATATATATATGTATGTGTGTATATATATATGTATATATATATGTATGTGTGTATATATATATGTATATATATATGTATGTGTGTATATATATATTTGTATATATATATGTATGTGTGTATATATATATATATATATATGTTTATATGCATATGTATGTGTGTGTATATATATGCATATGTATGTGTGTATATATGCTTGTGTGTGTATATATGCACACACAAATATACATAAAATATATATATAAAATAGCATCTACATAGTCTGTTGGAAATCCCTTTAGATAGGAAAAAGTTGTTTTTCTTGCAGTCAAAGGTATTTTTTAACCCCATTATTCTACATGCTATTAATTAAAACTTTATCTACTTCGAAAACAAATTATTTCACGTTCTCTCAATGTTTCTAAAATTCCCATGATGTGTGTCTATCCTCCTGGTCAAGTGCTGTTACTCCGCTAACCAGTCTTGGTCAGGTCTCAAGGTCAAACTTACATAAGGAGGGGTCAGCAGTTACAACAATACAATGACAACGATGATGATGATGGGGTTATAATGGGTCCTCAAACTTAAAAGGACGGGAAATTCTGATTTGCATAGGGTCCAGTACTGAACTTTTGAAGGCATTTGAAAACTGGGCTAAATAATGGAACTAACTAATATATATTTTTGGTGGGGGTTGTTGTTCATTTTATTCTGAATGTATTCCAGGGGAACGGGGATGGAGGCAGGGAGATAAATCAGGGAACTTTTGAATGGAGAGAGACTTAAGTGGTGGTGGTGGTGGTGGAGGGTGGGCAGGTAGTAAGGGACCAGATTTTATACGCACACATTAATATACATACATACATATATATATCAAAAATAAGGGTGAAAAAATTGGATATTAATTTAATAATACCATCAATTTAACACCAAGCAGCTTAGCGCATAAAAACCAGGGATACAATAAAAATTATACCCAAATATAAGAGTGTCCACTATATGGTCGACTCTTGTGCTTAAAATAGATCCGCTATGGTCTCAACCACCAAGAATTGTTCCCAAGGAGAATCAGCACAACTATGAGCGTAAACTATGAGACCATGGCGGATCTATTTTTAGCGCAAGAGTCGACCACATAGTGGACACTCTCTTATATTTGTATATATATATATATATTGAGAACGTATGGTCTAGTGGACAGAGTGCTGCCCTCATGATCACAAGGTCATAGTTTCAGTTCCTAGACCGGGTGGTGCGTTGTATTCTTGAGGAAAATGCTTAACCCTTTCGATACCAACCCGACTGAAACCACCTCTGGCTCTGTAGTACAAATGTCTTGTTTTCATAAGTTCTGAATTAAAATCTTCCACCAAACCTTAGTCACAATTTATGTTCCTAGCACTAGCTGAATGATAACAAAGTTATTTTACTAAATTCTTTCTTATATTCAAAATTAATTGAAAGAAACACAGAGCATCTCAACAGTATTATGGTAACAAAAGGGTTAAGAAGAAAAATAATCAGCAGAAGACATGAGAGAAGGAGACCTCAATGTGGTCACTGTATATGCTAGAAATAACAGCTTAAATTTCCTTCAATCCACACCCTTCCAACTGCTTCTAATGTGCATCTGCCCAAATGTAGAGGTGTGTTTAACCCTTTCGTTACCAACCCGGCCGAAACCAGCTCTGGCTCTGTAGTACAAATGACTTGTTTTCATAAGTTCTGAATTAAAATCTTCCACCAAACCTTAGTCACAATTTATGTTCCTAACACTAGCTTAATGATAACCAAGTTATTTTACTAAATTCTTTGTTATATTTAAAATTAATTGAAAGAGACACAGACCACTGGGCCATTGCGCCTCCACATTATATTATATATATATATATATATAATGTGTATGTATATTATATACATAAGTGTATAGATTTATATAATCAGGGGAGATGGGAGTTATTGGCTCTCGTGGCCCCTTTTTTTGATGCAGATCTAAGTAGACATAGACGTTCTTCCTGCCTTCACCGTTTCTTTCCCCTCCCCTTCTCTCCTTACTCACTCCCACCACTTCTCTCCTCCTCCTCCTCTTCTTTCTACTCTCCTTCTACTGTTCAAGTCTGGTTTTCTATTTTCCAAGGGTTATATATTTTTCTTATTTGCAACAGCCAAATTGCTGAATAAATTATTAAGAAAATACATTTGAGAAGGAAAATAAAATAAAATAAAATACATTTATAGAAAAGCAATAAACAAAAAATATTTGAGAAAATTTTCATATTTTTGTTTGAGAAATTCTTTTGAATATATATATGTGTGTGTGTGTGTGGTAAGTAGCTTGTTTACCAACCACATGGTTCCGGGTTCAGTCCCATTGCGTGGCACCTTGGGCAAGTGTCTTTTACTATAGCCCCAGGCCGACCAATGCCTTGTGAGTGGATTTGGTAGACGGAAACTGAAAGAAGCCCATCGTATATATGTATATATATATATATATATATATATGTGTGTGTGTGTTTGTGTGTCTGTGATTGTCTCCCTAGCATCGCTTGACAACCGATGCTGGTGTGTTTATGTCCCCGTTACCTAGCGGTTCGGCAAAAGAGACTGATAGAATAAGTACTGGGCTTACAAAAGAATAAGTCCCGGGGTCGATTTGCTTGATTTAAGGCGGTGCTCCAGCATGGCCGCAGTCAAATGACTGAAACAAATAAACAAGTATGTGTGTGTGTGTGTAATAAAACAGCTCCCAGCCTCCGAGAAGAACAGGACCAGGGTCCTAAAGGCAGTATCAGGGACGACGAAGAGATGCTCCAGCTGGGTCTGGTGGAAGAGGAACAAAACCGTTTGAAGACTATTTTTGGTGTTAATGCTAAGGGAAGTAACTCTTACCACACACCCACTCCTACGCCTAAAGTTATTACTCTTTTACTTGTTTCAGTCATTTGACTGCGGCCATGCTGGAGCACCGACTTTAGTCGAGCAACTCGAACCCGGGACTTATTCTTTTGTAAGCCCAGTACTTATTCTATCGGTCTCTTTTGCCGAACCGCTAAGTGACGGGGACGTAAACACACCAGCATCGGTTGTCAAGCAATGCTAGGGGGACAAACACAGACATATATACGACGGGCTTCTTTCAGTTTCCGTCTACCAAATCCACTTACAAGGCTTTGGTCGGCCCGAGGCTTTAGTAGAAGACACTTGCCCAAGGTGCCATGCAGTGGGACTGAACCCGGAACCATGTGGTTGGTAAACAAGCTACTTACCACACAGCCACTCCTGCGTTATGTTTAATAAAAAAAAAAACTTATTTACCTAATTTTTTTACATCATTTCCTTTGAAATGGTCACCTTTTGCAGCAATATACCAACCTCAGTGTAAGATGGTGAGCTGGCAGAATCGTTAGCACGCCGGGCGAAATGCTTAGCGGGATTTCGTCTGTCTTTACGTTCTGAGTTCAAATTCCTCCGAGGTCGACTTTGCCTTTCATCCTTTCAGGGTCGATAAATTAAGTACCAGTTACACACTGGGGTCGATGTAATCGACTTAATACCTATGTCTATCCTTGTTTGTCCCCTCTGTGTTTAGCCCCTTGTGGGTAGTAAAGAAATAGGTATTTCGTCTGCTGCTACGTTCTGAGTTCAAATTCCACCGAGGTCGACTTTGCCTTTCATCCTTTAGGGGTCAATAAATGAAATACCAACTGGCCCCGTCCCCCAAAATTTCAGGTCTTGTAGAAAAAAAATATATCAGTCTCAGTGTTTCCTGCCACGTTTGGAATCTAATCTGGAAGGTGTTTTCCATAAATAAGTCAAGGGTCTTCTGTTATTTGCTCTGGATGACCTTTGGGGAAGAGATGGAAGTCTACGGGTGCTAAACCTGGTGAATAGGTGCAGAAGGGATCCCATGTTGTTGTTGGTGAGAAACTCACAAATGAGAACTCAATGGCAAGGTGCATTGTTATTTGGAAAGAACCCAGTTCTTTGCACTCCACAGATCCGGTTGCTTTCACTGATTGTCCTCCTTTAAACACTTCAAAACATCACAGTAGAACTCTTGATTGATGGCCTGTCCCCTAGGGGACAAATCCTTGATGCCCGACACCACATTTCCGGGGGGTCACGCTTGTGGCAGGTCTTCGAGATCGCTTATTGTCTTCCACTTTTGAGGCACCTGTGCCATGCAAGACATTGTGTACGACCCATTGCCCCATCGCCGTAACCTTGCCGAAGCATTCTCGATGTCTTTGTAGCAGAGTTCCCAAGTTTAACGCAAAATTTCATAAGGGACAATCTGGATAAGGTCGGGTTTTCAGAAAAAGAAATCAGGCAGCTAACCTGCACACAACAGATACACCCTGATCTCAGAGCCATGCCACCTGTTGAGTGATCTTACTTCAGAGACCCCTTAACTCCAATTTAGTTGCTTGTATTTGTGATCCTACTCTTTCAGGTGTTGCTGGTTAGTTACATGAATGGGAGACCCTGCGTGAATGATGTAACAACACCCTGTGAACATTTAATACTAACTTTTATTTCACTACAGAATATTTAAGTTGGTCACGAATTAGTTCTGCAACATTCAGAAATAATTGATTACAGAAGCTCTGTATTGAAGCTTGCGAAGAGAGGAGAAAACAGACACATTCGATTCATATTGGCCACGTATAACGACAACATATCCAGGTGGAAGCGAAATATAATAAGATCTTGTTTGGAAACAGGCCAGGATTGGTGACAGGAACAGTATCCAACCATAGAAATATCTTGCCTGACCCAGGCAAGCATAAGTGCAGAAATGAAATTGACTCAGTTTTGTAGGAGAATGTTCAAAGCGTCTTCATGGCCCACCAAACATTTTAGTGAGTAATCTTGTACTGAAGCTTGTGCAAGCAAGCATGGAAAAAGCTTATGGTAAATAATGACGATTACCCAGATATCCGTCAGCGAGACCAACTATTTGCCTTTGTGTGTTCTTTTCTGCTTTGTTAAATAAGTTGTTGAAGTGAAAGATTTTCTACATATTTCACAATTAAACAAGTTTTCTCCCGTGTGTCTTCGTCTGTGCTTTGTTTAATGACTGTTACAGACGAAAGATTTCTTACAGATTTCACAACCATGCGGCCTTTCACAAGTGTGACTCAGATTATGCACTGAAAGGCTAGAATTATCAGAGAAACATTCCCCACAAATGTCACACTGCTGTGGTTTCTCTCCCGTATGCATTCATGTGTGTATTTTTAAGCTAGAACGGTTTGCTTTCACATCTTAAATATCACAGACTGGCGATCTTTCGTCTCTAGTAGACCTTTCCGTCGATTTCCGTAATATGGGCTTGTGGGAACTTTTGAAGTAATATACATACATATACACACACACACATACACACATACATACATATACACATACACCGAGTAAAAAATTTCAGTTATCTCTCTCTTTCACACACACTAACAGAAGCACTTCACTTACACAACATACTGCCTGTCTCCCACACCCCATCAAACACACACACACACACATGTACATCAATGCTTCCCCTGGACGGTAACTTCAAAAGAACTTCCCTCGTCATACAATCGCTTTCTCTTAGTCTCTTTCGCTCTCATTACTTCAAAAGTTCCCGCAAGCCCATATGTAAAAAAAAAAAAAATTTTACGGAAATCTTCTCTTTACACACCTGGAACACATTAAAATTTAGATACCTTTTCTACTCACCAGGAGAAAAATGTTTGATTCGAAGTAAAGAAGTTCGGATTGATTTGTTGTTGTTGATTAAAAGTCATTTCCCGCCGTTTCTGCAAAACAGGGAACAAATTAATTAACGAAGGTAATTTCTGTGATGAAATAAAATATTTAATGATGAGTTCGATGGAACATACCGACCCAGGAACACTTGGCGGTCGACTTCGTCTTAGCTACAAACATTAACGTTCACTTGAGCGGGAGATAATTACTAAACAAGTCATTAATTAAATTAACTCGACTAATTAGTAGGCGGTGCCGTCGAGGACTTTCTTGTTTGAATGAAAGCGGTGTTATATGTGAGAAGTCCCTGGCGTAATTTAATACAGCACCAGACCTATTTCATTACTACCCACAAGGGGCTAAACACAGAGGAGACAAACAAGGACAGACAGACGAATTAAGTCAATTATATCGACCTCAGTGCGTAACTGGTACTTAATTTATCGACACCGAAAGAATGAAATGCAAAGTTAACCTCGGTGGAATTTGAACTCAGAACGTAGCGGCAGATGAAATACGTATTTCTTTACTAAACAAGGACAGACAATAGGATTAAGTCGATCATATCGACCCCAGTGCGTAACTGGTACTTATTATTTAATCGACCCCGAAAGGATGAAAGGCAAAGTCGACCTCGGCGGAATTCGAACCCAGAACGTAACAGCAGACGAAATACCGCAAAGCGTCTCGCCCGGCGCGAGTAATTAAGATAAAATAGAGTTACTTCCCCTGACACACTCGCTGTTATTACTCTCCCCCGCCCACAAATCTCTTTCATTCTTTTCCCCGACGGGCACTTCCTCCTTTCTTAATTACTTCATCTGATCCGGTCTTTTAACGACTATTTAAGACGATCCAATTAATTATAGATGACGAATGATAATTAGTTAACCGCGTAAAATATAGATCGTTTCATTATTATTATTTTGAAAGCGTGAATCCAACTTATTTTCCTGTAAAGACTCCTGATCCGATCTCGTCTTCTTTGGATCCTGGGTCCTGGGGCTAAACGTGAATATGTAAGTATTATTTATATCTCTAAATATATATTTATATATTGTCATCGTCCACATTTATTTAATTCCTAATTACTTAGACATCTTCTGACATATTCCGTTTCATAGGGACACACACACACACACACACACACGCGATTATTCGGGTAAATTTTTACACAGTCATTTGACTGCGGCCATGCTGGGGCACCGCCTTTAGTCGAGCAAATCGACCCCGGGACTTATTCTTTGTAAGCCCAGTACTTATTCTATCGGTCCCTTTTGTCGAACCGCTACGTTACGGAGACGTAAACACACCAACATCAAACGATTGTGGGACACAAATACATCTATCTATCTATCTATCTATCTATCTATCTATCTATCTATCTATCTATCTATCCGTCTGTTTGTCTGTCTGTCTATCTATCTATCTATCTATCTATCTATCTGTTTGTCTGTCTGTCTGTCTATCTATCTATCTATCTATCTATCTATATATATATGACGGGCTTCTTTCAGTTTCCATCTACCAAATCCACTCACAAGGCTTTGGTCGGCCCGTGGTCATAGTAGAAGACACTTGCTCAAGGTCCCACACAGTGGGACTGAACCTGGAACCATGTGGTTGGGAGTTCTTTTGGTATGCCGAAATAGCTTTTATATTTCTTTAAAAGCCTCGTACTAATTCTATCGTGTCCTATGTCGAACCGCTAAGTTACGGGGAACGTAAATACACCAATACCGGTTGTCATGCAGTGGTAGGTGGCAACAGACACACTATATATATATATATATATATATATATATATATATACACATACATACATACATACATACATACACACACACGACGAGCTTCTTTCAGCTGGTGGGGTTCTGTTTTACTCAGGGCATATAAACCCCTCATAACTTCTTTATTTTGGGGGGGATTTTCAGATAATTTTTGCATAGTCGTTTAAATTAAGTTATGAGGGATAATATGTCGCGCGTGAATTATAATTCCACCTTTCAGTTTCCGTCTACCAAATCCACTCACAAGGTTTCGGTCAGCCCAAGGCTATAGTGGAAGACAATTGGCCAAAGTACCACGCAGCGGGACTGAACCTGGAACCATGTTGTTGGGAAGCGATCTTAGCTGAATGTCTGATGTTGTTATAAATCACTGACCACAATGCGCTTCCTGTTCTTTCTTGATTGTGCCCTTCTTTTCCTCCTTGGCCGAAATCTCATAACCGAATCGTAATTTCTAGTATTTGAGTTCATATCCTGCAGAAACCAACCTTACCATTATTCATTCCCTCCCGGGGTCGATATAATTAAGTCCCAGTGAAGAAACTCCTGTCCTGATATTGCAGGCTTTGTTCTTAAATCACAAACACTACATCTACGTTATAGCTACATCTTCTTTGATGTATCCTCTGTGGCATAAAATAAATGTTTTTAACGGTTCATTACGTAAATGTTTCGTTTTGTTTTTGCTACACCATTCCAATTTTTCGTATTTCCCACATTTTAATATTGAATAGAAAGAGAAAGTTTTTGTATTTCTTAATGTCAGTTTCTGTTTAGGTGCTTAAAAAATTTGAAAGGAAATTGATTCGGAATTAGAGCAGTAACATTAAATAATTTGGATCTTTTTGGTTTGAACGGCAGTTTTTTAAAATAATTTCCACGTAACTAAACACTTTTAAACTTCGTATACTGATAGAATGTGTCAAATAAAACATCTTTTTCTCTTGGCTTTATTGAGAAAATTCTATGGTTTGTAAGATATTTGATGTTTTTTTTCTTCAATTTCTGCAATTTCAACCAATCACTGACGTCTATTGAGGTGAAAACATTCTGTGCCGTATGAATATGCCCCTTGTTTAAGAAACAGATTGGGTTTATTTACATTTGTGAAGAAAAAAGATACCCTTCCCCCCACCCCTAACCCTAAAACAGATTGAAATGCAATAGATCGATACTAAGGTCATAATTATGGGTAACAATTTCATATGACACCGCTAGAAAAACCTGCCTGTCAAACCGAAAAGATCCTTAAATAATTTAATGGAAGCAACAGAAAGTGTGAGAAAAAGGGGACTAATAAAAAATTTTTGTACTAAAATTAAGACATATGGCACAATGTGTGCCAAAAGATTGATTTCAAATTTTGGCACCGCCTTTAGTCGAGGAAATCGACCCCAGGACTTATTCTTTGTAAGCCTAGTACTTATTCTATTGGTCTCTTTTGCTGAACCGCTTAGTGACGGGGACGTAAACACGCCAGCATCAGTTGTCAAGCGATGTTGGGGGACAAACACAGACCCAAACACACACACACACACATATATACGACTGGCTTCTTTCGGTTTCCGTCTACCAAATCCACTCACAGGGTTTCGGTCAGCCCGAAGCTATAGTAGAAGACACTTGCCCAAGTTGCCACGCAGTGGGACTGAACTCAGAACCATGTGGTTGGTAAGCAAGCTACATACCTATTTCTTTATCAAATACCTATTTCCAGCTACATACCACACAGCCACTCCTGTGCCTATATACACGTTAAACTATGGTATATCCTATTTATTGAATACTCCATTCATATCTCCTGTTACTTTATCATTTCAGATTAACAGACGATGACGTCAGCCTAACGAAGAGGTTTTACTTCAGTGGATTCTCTAATCAAGCCGCCATGGTATGAAACCCATTTAAACCAAGCATCTATAAATCCACGGAAGATTTACTGTGAAATATTTCCTCATTAACTAAAATTAATTATAAAATTCCTCTACTTTGTTGTCTTGAGTGTATGCATACAAGATCGCCGACATCATTGTTTAACTTCCACATTCCATGCTAGCATGGGTTGGACGGTTTGACTGAGGACTGGCAAGCCAGGAGACTGCACCAGACTCCAATTTAATTTGGTAAGGTTTCTACAGCTGGATGTCCTTCCTAATGCCAACCACTCTGTGAGTGTAGTGGGTGTTTTTTATGTGGCACCATACAAAATGGTTTTGTATTTTAATTAAACCTGGACAAATTTACCAAGGAGTTTTTTCGCACCACCAGATTCCCATGATGACCACAATTGATGGAAATAAGGCCGTAGAACTATTTGTTGAGAATAAAAAAATAATAACGGAAACTAGGAAAAATGTTCATATTTTTGAGGTGAAAAATGAGAAATTATGGCAAATGAATTTACTGGGTACCATGTTAAATGTAAGACACAGCGTAAAAGAATAAGTTTTTTCTAAAAAAATTTTGACAGAAATGGGGAAACCTGCATATCACTGTGATATCTGTAAAAAGTCATTTGCGCACAAAGGTAACTTAATGACACACAGACGAATACATACAGGTGAAAAACCATATCACTGTGATATCTGCGGAAAATCGTTCACTGGAAGAAGCACTTTAACGATTCATAAACGTATTCATACTGGAGAGAAACCGTATCGTTGTGATATCTGTGGTAAGTTTTTCTCGCAGAGCGGTGACTTAACAGCTCATAAACGCATCCATACAGGTGAGAAACCGTATCATTGTGATATCTGTGGTAAATCCTTTTCTCAAGGCAACCAAGTGACCATGCATAAACGCATCCATACAGGTGAGAAGCCGTATCACTGTGATATCTGTGGTAAATCGTTCACTGGAAGCCACGTGCTGAATAACCATAAACGCATTCATACTGGGGAGAAACCGTACTTCTGCGACATCTGCCATAAATCCTTCTCACGGAGCCACCACCTGTCCACTCACAGAAACATTCATACAGGTGAGAAACCGTTTCACTGTGACGTCTGCGGTAAAGCGTTCTCTCGAACGCATCACTTAACGACTCACAAAAGCATTCATACAGGTGAGAAGCCGCATCATTGCGATATTTGTGGCAAAGCATTCTCGCAAACAGGTAGCTTAACGACACACAAACGTATTCATACAGGTGAAAAGCCGTATCGCTGTGATATCTGTGGTAAATCATTCTCTCACGGAAACACCTTAACCAAACACAAATGCCTTCATGCAGGAGAAAAACTGTAAAAATTACTCCACACAAATATACATACATACATATATACACAAACTTTTCAGAGTGTCTAAATTAAGATTAAATCGCAAATTGAACGGAAAGAAAAATCGTGAGCATTTACACAATCATTCTGACACACATCAAAATGTTTTTCGAAATTTCAAGTTCATCCATCGCAGTTTATTGTTCAAGTTTATGTTGATTCCTCCATGGTGTTGTTTTGAATTTATAATAAAACAAATATAAACAAATTATAAAAATAATGAAAAAAAATTGACTTGTCCCAAACTTTGGCATCGAGAGTTACACAAATGCCAGCACTGGGCACCACTGCACAGTACCAAGGACTCCAAATTTGCCATCAAGATGTAGGACAAGATACTGTGACAGCCTGGGCTTCCGAGGCCCACAGCTCTTCAATATCCTCCCGAAGAACCTGAGAGACCTGCATGGGGTGGATGCAGATGTCTTTAAAATGAAACTGGATCTCTTCCTGTCAGGTGTCCCAGGTGAACCAACTTCACGGCAGGAGGTGCAGATGAGGGCAGCTGCATCGAACTCTCTCATGCACCAAATGGCAATTGCTAAAAAGCATTCGTGAAGTAAAACCATGTAGCAACACCAAATGGCGGTGCCCCAGCATGGCCACAGCTTGTGAGCTGAAACTAAATAAAAAAAAAATAAATAAAAATAAGTACAGTACTGTTTCTATTTTGTGGATTTTCACTTATTGTGCGAGTCAAGAGATTATTGTATAAAACCCACAAATGTATTCACACACAAAAGAAAACATCATTGTGTGATAACCTTTGGACACCATTTTGATATCAGATCTATATTGGTGTGATAACTTACCTCTGTGTTATTGTAAATAAAAGCAATCTTTTACAGTATTTCTCCATACTTCATGTTTCATGTTTCCAAAACAGATCAAAGGGTGGAGGCTCATGGCCTAGTGGTTACAGCAGCGGACTCGCGGTCGAGGGATAGCAGGTTCGAATCTCAGACCGGGCCATGTGTGTGTTTATGAGCGAAACACCTAAGCTCCACGCGGCTCCGGCAGAAGGTAATGGCGAAACTTCTGCTGACTCTTTCGCCACAACTTTCTCTCACTCTTTCCTCCTACATCTTGCAGCTCACCTGCGATGGACCGGCGTCCCGTCCAGGTGGGGAACCTATACGCCAAGGAAACCGGGAAACCATCCCTTATGAGCCGGGCATGGCTCGAGAAGGAACAAACAAAAAACAGATCAAAGATGTTCTTGATGTATTTGGCATTATTGATTCCTTATAGGGCAGTGAGCTGGCAGAATCGTTAGCACGCTGGGCAAAATGCTTAGCGATATTTCGTCTGCTGCTAGGTTCTGAGTTCAAATTCTGCTGAGGTTGACTTTGCTTTTCATCCTTTCGGGGTCAATAAATTAAGTACCAGTTGTACAAGATTAAATATATAAACACGTGTCTATATATTTAATCTCAGCGTCTCTGTTGATGAAGACTTCGCTTGGTAAATTATTTTATTTACTAAAATAAGACAGAAACCATGGTCCAGGAAAGAGATGGTAAATGTTTTTATTTTTCATCCCTTCGAGAATTTATCCCTAATTAGTGGTTTGGACTTTAGCTGTTCTTTCTAGCATGAAGGATTCCTATGATGGAAACCTCTTAATGTGTTTAAATAACTTTTGTATTATCCTCTCAAATTACACCAAAATCTCAGACAATAACAATTAATATTGTATTTATTGTCTGTGAAAATTATAGAATATAAAACTACTTATACTTACTTTTCTGACGAAAAACAATGCCGTTGTGAACATTTTGGCCGCAACTGTATATATATATATATAGTCTATTGACTAATTTTTCTTTACACTAGGCCACTGGTAGTAAAAATTTCTAAAATATTTATTACCCTGATATTAGTAATTATATATATATAATATATATATATATATATATATATATTATATATATGGAATGAACCTGACCAGCTCTTGTTAAACCATCAAACCCATGCCAGTATGGAAAACAACTGTTAAATGGTGATAATGATTATTATGATAGATACAAAAGGAGAGAGAGAGACAGACAGACAGATAAATAAACAGATAGATACATACATACATAGATAGGTAGATAGATAGATAGACAGACAAACAGAAAGGTAGATAGATAGATAGACAGGTAGACAGACAGATAGATAGATAGATAGACAGGTAGACAGACAGGTAGATAAATAGACAGGTAGATCAACTGATAGACAGACAGACAGATAGATAGATAGCTAGATAGAGGTGTGTGTATGTATGTAATATGCATGTGTGTGTGTAGATTTAAACATCAACACACCATCATGAAATGAGTGTATATATATATATATATATATATATATGAAGAAACTAATCAACTCATCATTCCCTATAGAATCAGCAGCTGTTAATTAGGTCCAGACCAGATTGCATGTGTTGTTCTTAATTAGCTCTGTTAATTACTAAGCTCTAATTAACCATACAACCTGGCAGCCATTATCCTTCTGCATACCTTAAACGCTTTCCTTTACTCGTGGCCTGTTTGTGTGAACAATGCAAGGAAAGTCATTAGTCATCACCAGTCACTGATCAGTCAAGAAGTAATTGGAGACCAATGTGGGGGGGAAGGGTTAAGTGATTGGAGAGGGGTGCATGTACGTGTGTGGGTGGAGAGAATGTAGGTATGTGTATGTGGTATATATATATATATATATATCATCATCATCATCATCGTTTAACGTCCGTTCTCCATGCTAGCACGGGTTGGATGGTTTGACCGGGGATCTGGGAAGCCAGAAGGCATGCACCAGGCTACAGTCTGATCTGGCAGTGTTTACAGCTGGATGCCCTCCTAAACGCCAACCACTCTGTGAGTGTAGTGGGTGCTTTTACGTGCCACCTGCACAGGTGCCAGGCGAGGCTGGCAACGCCACGATCGGATTGGTGCATTTTATGTGCCACCAGCACGGAAGCCAGACGAGGCGGCACTGGCATCGGCCATGATTCGGATAGCGCTTTTTACGTACCACCAGCCCAGGGGTCCTGACAACTGCTGGGTGCCAGTCATAGGATTGGTTCAATTTCGATTCCGATTTCGATTTCGATTTCACTTGCCCCAACAGGTCTTCGCAAGCAGAGAAGATATATATATATATATATATATATATACATACATACATACATACATACATACATACATACATACATACATACATACATACATACATATCATCATCATCATCATTGTTTAACGTCCGCTTTCTATGCTGGTATGAGTTGGACGATTTGACTGAGGGCTGGCGAACCAGATGGCTGCACCAGACTACAATCTTGATCTGGCAGAGTTTCTACAGCTGGATGCCCTTCCTAATGTCAACCACTCCGAGAGTGTAGTGGGTGCTTTT
>NC_043026.1:6474727-6477227 GCF_006345805.1 Octopus sinensis
ATTATTCAACATTATCTGACATCTTTGGTTTCAAAGACACCATTACCTCTCTCATAACACACACACCCACCCACACACACACACACACACACACATATACATTAGAGATGGTCCATAGTAAGTCACGCAAAACCCATATAATATCATTTCCAGGAGATGCCGACCCTGTTCCGAGGAATCCCCGTCCATTCTGTGGACCAATGCGAAGAAGATCGTTAACAGAATTCCTGAAAGGCTCTCAAGATGCTTACACGCTTATAAATGTACTTTCTGCGTGGTGTAAAATGCGTCATGATGCATCAAAGCAATTTAAGCCGAAGAAAACGAACAATAAAGTAATTATATTCTGCAATCAACAGACACATTTGTCCAGCTCTGGGCAAAACCAAAATCGCCATTGTCCTATCCCTATTGTGTCTTTGTAGCAAAATGCATTCCTGGACTCAAATTACACTCATGAATTCGTTACAAATAGATGCATCTCTTGGAGATATTGGCGATGAGTCTGTTGAAGAGGATCTTGCCTGTTATAGAGAGAAGGGAGATCTCCCCGTAGCTGTCACAGTTTATCCTGGTTCCTTTGTTCTTGTATAGAGCGACTATTGTGGCGTCTCGCAGACCTCTTGGGATGTCATCCTGGTTCCAGATGGTCCAAGAAGATGTCATGGAAGGTGTTGAAGGCTGTGGGTCCAAGCGACTTGAACAATTCAGCAGGTATTCCAGCCCTTCCTGGTGCTTTGCCACAGGTCGTCTATTTGACGGTGGTCTGTATCTCTTCTTCGCTTGGCGGGAGGTCGAGATCTTCCTGGATTAGTTGCTGGCCGATCTGTAGGGCTGCTGGGTCGACGATAGAAGGGCAATTGAGGAGCTGGCTGAAGTGTTCCTTCCACCTTGCGCTGAGACCTTCCTTTTCTTTGATACATACAAGAAAGTTCATTGATCGCTACAGTTGTTTCGACCCACCTAGCATCGATCCCTCGCGGGTGGGGTACTATACATCTGGTTTAGGCATATCCCTCGATGTAGATGTGTCTCCTCAGGTGATTACATCCATAGCTACTAACGGTTATATCTAATTCCTTTTTCACTGTATTGTGTATTTGTTTCTTTTTGCATCTGATATTTGTTATTGACTTTTATAATAATGAAGCTGTATCCCTTAACTTGCTGTTTTTGGATACAAATACTGAGAAGAAATCTTGTGCAACAGACATTACTTTAATGAGAGACGTGTTGTAATCACCCGAGGAGACACATCTACACCGGCATGTACACCTACGCCTGGTATTCAGTATCCCATCCGAGGGGGATTGATGGTTGATGGGTCGAAAAAATTGTAGCAATCAATAAATATTCTCGTATCTTCCATCTTCCATCTCCCTCGTTAATTAAATAACCAACGAACACTGAGAAAGTGAATATGCTTTACCGGTAAATTTCCAGGTCTATACTTTACGATTTATTAATTAATATATATATACATACGCATATACATACATATTCACACACACACACATATACATGTACATATATATTTATGTGTGTGTGTGAAATATGGAAGCTCTTGTGTGCTTATCATGTAATCAATGCATCCGTTACTTGGACATGTCTCAGAGACACAGTTCAGCTCAATCCTATCAATGGAGATGGCTGGCTTAGGTCTCGTTGTATTCGGAAGCTGGCAGAAATGTTAGCACGCCGGGCAAAATGCGTAGCCGTATTTCGTCTGCTGTTACGTTCTGAGTTCAAATTCCGCCGAGGTTGACTTTGCCTTTCATCCTTTCGGGGTCGATTAAATAAGTACCAGTTATGCACTGGGGTCGATGTAATCGATTTAATCTCTTTGTCTGCCCTTGTTTGTCCCCTCTGTGTTTAGTCCCTTGTGGGTAGTAAAGAAATAGGTATTCGGAACTGCCTGGAGCAGGACCTCCGTCTTCCCAAGGCTGATGGTTAGGCTGAAGAGTCTGGATGCCTCGGCGAAGCGATTGACGATGATCTGGAGGTAGTTTTCCTTGTGGCCCATGGGAGCACAGTCGTCCACGAAGAGGGCTTCGAGGATGAGCTTTTCCTGGTCTTCGTTTTGGCCGACAGGTGACGGAGGTCGACTACGGAGCCATCACTTTGGTACTTAATGAGCACGCCCAGGTCGAGGTTCTTCACAGCGAGGAGGAGGACCTGTATGAAGGGGCGAGGACACAACCCTGTTTGACTCCATGAGAGATGTTGAAGGAGTTCGTGTAGTCCCCACTAGAAAGGATCTGTCCCTTCATGGTGTTACAGAAGAGCTTGACCAGGGCTGGGAATTTTCGTGGGCAACCCAGCTTGCTGAGGATGATCCCTCAAATCCTTTCCTTTTCTGTTCGGATGTCTCCTGAGCTTTCTGCTGATGCTTTCTGAGGGTCTTTTGATTCTGCCACCTTAATGAACTGGGTATGTATTTCTTTATTGCCCACAAGGGGCTACACACAGAGGGGACAAACAAGGACAGACAAACGGATGA
>NC_043026.1:6479727-6484727 GCF_006345805.1 Octopus sinensis
TATTATTGAGTGAGAGAGCAGTGCATTCCATCAAAGTGACACTGGGGTACAAATATACGAAGCCCAATATACCCATCATGACTACCCGTCTGATAAAGGTACACCAGGCACATGCATCACAACCATATGTGTGCAACATGGTGATCTCATATCAAGATAAACAGCACATGACCTTGCAGGTGGGGCCCAGTTAGAATTTTCTTCTGGTCGAGTAAGCCATCCCACTCAAAAGGTCCCTGAATAAGGTTTTTTTAAGGACGGTGAACGAAACACCCATGTTTCCAGAGGTGAATTATCCAAACCCCAAAGAATTCCTTTCAATACATGGCTATGATGGTAATGGTGATGGCAGATGTGTTGGTTGTTGATGTTTTGGTGGTGGTTGTAGTGTTGGTCAATGTGGTAATGTTGATGGTGGTGGGGGTGATGGGGGTGATGGGGTGGTGGTATTGGTAATGATGGGGGTGGGGGTGATGATGGGGTGGGGGTGATGGGGTGGTGGTGGTGGTGGTGGTGGTGGTGGTGGTAATAGTGGCAGCAGTAGCAGTTGGGTATTGATAAATTAAACATTGATTCCAGCCCCCCCCCTATTGTTATTCTACAGCAAAGATCAAACACGCTCCCTTCAGGTGTCCACATTTCTGATTAGCAAGGGATTGCCTTTTGTCAATACGCTAATGATCATTAATAAACGCCTATTCAATGCACCAAATCCTAGTAAATGCACACACACGCACACACACACAAATGTGTGAGTGGAATATCTATTATCCATGAAGGCAATAAACTTTCAAGTTAGCAGTCTCCATTGTCAGTACTACATTCATAAAACACCTATCTGTCTGTCTGTCTGTCCGTCCGTCTGTCTGTCTGTCTATCTATCTATCTATCTATCTATCTATCTATCTATCTATCTGTCTGTCTGTCTGTCTCTCTATCTCTCCCCTCCCTTTCTCTCTCTCTCTCTCTCTCTCTCTCCTCTTCTATATATATATATATATACATTCATACATATATATATATATATATGTATATATATAGATTCAGATGAATATGGTACTTGAGTTGAGGCACCTGATTTTAGTATGGTATTATCCATACAATTTGAAAATAAGGTGATTAAAATCCTTGTTGCTTAATCTGATTTTATATATATATACATAGAATAAGTCCCGGGGTTGATTTGCTCGACTAAAGGCGGTGCTCCAGCATGGCCACAGTCAAATGACTGAAACAAGTAAAAGAGTAAAGAATAAAAGAGATATATATATATGATCGTTAGCCACTACACACATTTTTTCTCTCCTTGTTTTTTACTGTGTCCCTTTCTGTAGAAGAGCATAGGCTCAAAACGTAAAAGACTTTTTCTATTCCTGAGCGTTATACTAATTAACATCTGTTTGTTTTTCTACACTACCTGTCTTCGTCTTTGTTCTTTTTGTAACTCTCCTAGATATATATATATATATATATATATTATATATATACAATAAATGAAAGAATGGAGTTGAACGACGATTTAACAAATATTCCTTTATTCTCGACATATGTTTCGAAGGCTGCATATTCCTAATTTGGCAGCATAATGCACCCCTTATTCCTTCGAAATTAGGAATATGTAGCCTTCGAAACATATGTCGAGAATAAAGGAATTTTGTTAAATCGTCGTTCAACTCCATTCTTTCATTTATTTGTATTAAAAAACACACAAATTTCCACACGAAAGCACGTGATCTCTGCCCTTGGCATGTAGCTTCAACCGTGTTTTTCTGACGTGAATTTGCTACCCAGGTATCGGTTAACCGAATTATCCATACTAGGATACTTCATTCAACTACTTAAATATATATATATATATGTATATACATACATGCATATATATATATATGTTACTACCTTTAGGCTTTCACTTCATACACGCTAGCTGAATTTGATTCGTTCTCAGTTGAAAGATGCCTGTTGTTATATCTTGTTGTTTGTATTTGTAATTGTGTACCATGATTTTTTTTTTTGTCTTTGTTGCTGTACGCATTCGCTAGCTTTCTCACAAAAGGGTCTAATGCTCTTAGCTTAGACTTTTTTTTGGAGTCAACCAGATTGAACCATCTCAAGTGTAACTGCCCGAAATGGTCAAGACTTCTGGAGCTTGACTGAGGAAAGAAAGCTAAGAAAGACCCGTCTTTTTTGCCTGTCCTTCAAATTGTTGTTTCTCTTGTCCGCCTTTGTATTGTTTATCTATTGTCTTTACATTTTACGAATACCACCTCTTGATCCCCTCCATTTTCTTATTGCTCTTTCTCTCTCTCTCTCTCTCTCTCTCTGTATATATATATATATATATATATATATATATATATATTTATATATACCAATTAAGGACTGAACACGAAAAGTGGACAGTCAACATGCTAGATATAGACGTCAAATCGCCATTTTCCACAAAAAGTCTATGTTCTCAGATCAAAAGTGGTGGCATTTGAAATATATATTTCAAATGTAATAGGCCGTACTCCATGCACGCGATATTTCGGTATCGTGTTGGCATTTAGTACAGCAAATTGCATTTTATATGGGACCATGCTGATGATGGCTGCACTTTTCCTTGCGGAAAATAACAGCCGAAACTAAATTTAGTACATGGGTAAATATTATTTTCGTATATTTTTCACTTGTTTATTGCTTTGCTTTGGTTTTGTGTTGATTTGATCTGAGAACATAGACTTTTTGTGAAAATGGCGATTTGACATCTATATCTAGCATGTTGACTGTCCACTTTTCGTGTTCAGTCCTTAATTGGTATATATAAATATTTTAATCTTCGGATTCTTTCTTTAATATGCTAGACCACTGGTTCTAATTGATAAATATCAATTTTTACCCTTAATTTAAAATTATATATATATTCAAAATGTGACCGCATGTGTATCGTTGGCGATTTTTTTTCCTCCGTCTTCCCTTCCTTGGATTTTTCTTTTTCTATGTTTCTGACGAAGAGCTCTGGCTCGAAACGTTAAATCCTCCTTCTTTCTTTCCTTTCCTGAGCGTCCAATAACACTATACTTGTTCCATGTCCTCGCGTTGTTGTGTTTTCTCTTTGTGTTTTCATATTTGGATTAACTATATATATATATATATATATATATATATATTGTTATATTTCGGAATGGTCATTTTGCCAGTTTAGCCATGAAAACACACGCACTATATATTTGGTGTTACTTTGCTTCAGTGTTATTTATTTTTTACATTAATCTTAATCTTATTTCGGCCATAAAAAATCTTGCACAACAAATATTTAAACGTATATATATATATATATATATATATATATATATTATATATATATATATATATATATTATATATATAATTATATTATATATATATTCAAAGCCAGTGAACAGCTTTGACGATACCAGTATGCCTTTGAATCTCTTTCACAATTTCAAAATAATGACTTTTACCCCTCTTAATTCTACCTTAGTTCATCATAAAAAAGCCTTTATTTTTATATCCAATGTGCATTTTCGCTTTTCTTCTTCTTCCATTCCTCATATCCATACCACTTGTAGTTTCTTTTCTCTTTGAAGTCGATTAAGAAAAGAAGAAAAAAAAAGAACAAGTATTGGAGTCAATACATTTGGCAAAAAAATTCTTCAAGGCAGTGCCCCAGCATGGCCACACACAGTCTAATGACTGCAACAAGTAAAAGAAAAAAAAACCGTAAAAAATATACACCCACCCACCCACCCACGCCCACCCCTGCAGACAACAAAAATTCCCTGCATGTTTGTTTTGACAACATTTTACATTGATTTATCCTTAAATTGATCTCTCTCTCTCTCTCCCCCACACACACACTCTCCTCTTTCTTTCTCTCTCCTTCTCTCTCTCCTCTCTTTCTCAATTTCCCTCCTTCTCTCCCCTTCCTTCACTGTCTCCTCTCTCTCTTTCTTTCTCTCCCCTTCTCTCTTTCTTTCTCTCCCCTTCTCTCTTTCTTTCTCTCCCCTTCTCTCTTTCTTTCTCTCTCCTCTCCCTTTCTCAATCTCCCTCCTTCTCTCTCCTTCCTTCACTCTCTCCTCTCAATCTCCCTCCTTCTCTCTCCTTCTCACCTCCCCCTCCCTCTCTCCCCTCTATCCCCCTTTCACTTTCCAGACACCTCCTCCATCTCCTCCCCTCTTCTCCTCTCCCCCACCTCACACAATATATTATCCATGACTAAAATACCTCGGCTCATTTCTCCCCCTCTCTCTTTCTCAACTTCTTTCAAGCTGAGACATGACTTATATGTATGCATATACACATACATAGATGTGTGTGTGTGTGTGTGTGTGTGTGTGTGTTGTGTGTATTTGTGTATGTATATATTTGTATGTTCTCTTTCTCTTTTTAATTCAGAAGAAATTCTAACCAGCCGCTTGCTTGGTAGCAAGGGTGTGTGTGTGTGTGTGTGTGTTTGTGTGTGTGTGCGTGTGTGCGTGTGTGTATCGTTATAATTTCTGGTTATGTGTACATGATACACATGCAAATATAAGCACCATATGCACACATATAAGATATACATATGTGTATGTAGGTATGTATATATATATCATCATCATCATATCATCATATGTATATATATACGAGGGGCGTTCAATAAGTAATGCCCCTGACCCACTTCCCATAGCAGTAGAGCAACGAAACTTGGCACAGTTATTAATCTTTTTCTACATAGGAACCACCCAGAGTTATGCATTTCTCCCATTGTTTGATGCAGCTCTGGAGACCGTTTTTGTAGAAGACCCCAGCTTGGTCCTCCAACCACGACCTGACTTCAGAAATCAAGGCTTCATCATCTGGGAAACGCTTTCCTTTCAAAAACAACTTCATGGCTGGGAAGAGGTGAAAATCAGAGGGTGCAAGGTCAGGAAAGTAGGGGGATGGGGGAGGAGTTCATAGCCATACGCCTGTGCTTCTGATCTGGCGACAAGCGTGTTGTGGACCGGAGCGTTGTCCTGC
>NC_043026.1:6487227-6489727 GCF_006345805.1 Octopus sinensis
GGTAAGTAGTGTGTGTGTGTGTGTGTGTGTGTGTGATGGTCATTACATCTGGTCCTTTAAACCACAGAAGGGCAGGGAAACAGTCACATGATGTAGCTCTAGATTTGTAATAATCTTCGGTCATGCACTCCAGGCGCAGGCGTGGCTGCGTGGTAAGAAGCTTGCTTCCCAACCACATGGTTCCGGGTTCAGTCCCACTGCGTGGCATCTCAGGCAAGTGTCATCTACCATAGATTTCGGCCGACCAAAGCCTTGTGAGTGGATTTGGTAAACGGAAACTGAAGGAAGCCCTTCACACATATATAAATGTGTGTGTGTGTGTATATATGTGTGTGTGTGTCTGTGTGTGCATGCGTCTTTGCGTCTGTCCTTATCACTCATCACTGCTTGACAGCCGGTGTTGGTGTATTTACATCCCTGTAACTTAGCAGTTCGGCAAAAGTGTCCGATAGAATAATTAAGTCTGAGGTTTTAAACAATGGCAAGTCCTGGGGTCAATTCATTCAAATAAAACGTTTTTAAGGCACTGCTGCTGCAGCATGGCCGCAGTCTGATGACTGAATGGCCGAAGCCAGTGCCGCCTCGACTGGCTTCCGTGCCGGTGGCACGTAAAATGCACCAATCCGACCGTGGCCGATGCCAGCCTTGCCTGGCACCTGTGCCGGTGGCACGTAAAGAGCACCCACTACACTCATGAAGTGGTTGGCGTTAGGAAGGGCATCCAGCCGTAGAAACATTGCCAGATAAGACCGGAGCCTGGTGCAGCCTTCTGGCTTCCCAGATCCCCGGTCGAACTGTCCAACCCATGCTAGCATGGAGAACGGACGTTAAACGATGATGATGATGATGATGAATATATGTTAATTACTACGTGTTGATCTTTCAGAATTCCTCCCAGAAATACGGTAACGAGGTGTACATCATTGAGACATCGATCAGGGGGAGTGACAGCAGTACGTCCAACAGCATATTGATGTCATCTGACCAGAGAAACAGCAGCAACAATGGCCATGTGACAGGGGGGAAGTTCAGATACCAGAATGGCAACAGTAAACCACGAAACGGTAATTAGATTGATTTCAATGTTGTTCTTGTTGTTCTTATTGTTATCACTCTATGTATTGTGAGTTCTTTTTCCATGCAGATGGCAGGTCTGAGTAATTTATCCTCTTGATTCATTTTGCCTTTGTTTTTTTTATATTATCTTGATAAATAATGATAATGGTTAAGGTAACTCTTTTACTCTTTAATCTTTACTCTTTACTCTTTTACTCTTTTACTTGTTCCAGTCATTTGACTGTGGCCATGCTGGAGCATCGCCTTTAGTTGAGCAATTCGACCCCAGGAATTATTCTTTGTAAGCCTAGTACTTATTCTATCGGTCTCTTTTTGCCGAACCATTAAGTTACAAGGACGTAAACACACCAACATTGGTTGTCAAGCGATATTGGGGGGAACAACACACACACATACACATACACACGCATATATATACATATATACGACGGGCTTCTTTCAGTTTCCGTCTACCAAATCCACTCACAAGGCTTTGGTTGGCCCAAGGCTATAGCAGAAGGCACTTGCCCAAGGTGCCACGCAGTGGGACTGAACCCGGAACCATGTGGTTGGTAAGCAAGCTACTTACCACACAGCCACTCCTGCACCTATTTTTATTTCGTTTATTTTTACTGCATTTTTTCTTTTTAGGGAACAATTACCATTTGCCGTTTCTGCAGACATCAGAGAAATTGCAGAGACTTGTCCGAGTGGGACCACCCCATCAGAATCTGAAACACATCAATCCAACCCCACTTGACCCCTCCTCAAACTCAAATTCGGATAGCTACTTAGGGTCCCCTACGTACCAGATGGGGTCCAAACTTGTGGACGATTCAAACTACTACCTAGAAGAAGTTGCCATGGGAACCAAATTACACACGCCCCCATCGCTGTCGCTCTCACCGACAAACCACAACAATCGCCGTCGTCGCCGTCAGCGCCGCATTCCTGCAAGGTCAGTGGCGAGGAGCGACCCGGTGTCGAAAAATGTTGCTGGCAATGACGACGATGATGATGATGACAATGATGATGACGATGACGATGACGATGTCCTGCCCACGATTCACTCTTACTCTGAGCCTCCCTACTTCTCCCACCCGCACTTCCGCTCCCCCTACGTACACTCCTATCCGTACCTCATCAATGACATGGTGATGCTCCCCGTGAGTCGATCGCCTCGCAATTCAAAGCGAAGAGCACGCAACAACAACAACAACAACAACAACAACGACGACAACAAGGATTATGATGACAACAACAGCAACGACAACGGAGAGACCCGGCAGAGTCGAAGTCCAAACACAGGAGCTTCTTTCCCTGGCGATCTTTCCCAACGTTCCACAAGGTAAGAACGGATGGAAATGGGGTGGCAGTGGGGGGAAGCTGGGGGGAAAGGGTTGGTGGGGGTAGTTACTAATCGTCTCTACAATCCTCACCCTTG
>NC_043026.1:6497227-6499727 GCF_006345805.1 Octopus sinensis
GTTATCTTTTCGTGGAAGAAGATTTATGTTCCTATAACATGGAAGATAAGAAAGTTCATTTTCAGCACTTGATATTTTGGGAACCAGACAAAAATTGCTGCAGCTTGGCTGGGATGTGTTACCTCCACCCTCCATATTCACCAGATATTGCCCCTTTGAAAACCCAGCAATTAACAGTCATTTTTTTTTTTGGAAGCACTCCGTCGATTACGACGACGAGGGTTCCGGTTGATCCGATCAATGGAACAGCCTGCTCGTGAAATTAACATGTAAGTGGCTGAGCACTCCACAGACACGTGTACCCTTAACGTAGTTCTCGGGGATATGCAGCGTGACACAGAGAGTGACAAGGCCGGCCCTTTGAAATACAGGTACAACAGAAACAGGAAGTAAGAGTGAGAGAAAGTTGTGGTGAAAGAGTACAGCAGGGATCACCACCATCCCCTGCCGGAGCCTCGTGGAGCTTTTTAGGTGTTTTTGCTCAATAAACACTCACAACGCCCGGTCTGGGAATCGAAACCGCGATCCTACGACCGTGAGTCCACTGCCCTAACCACTGGGCCATTGCGCCTCCACTTAACAGTCATTACCACTACATTGAAGCAATTGTTGTATTTCATAATTAAAGTCTGTTTATTCCGTTTTGTATAAATTTATGTGTAAATAATGTAGGTTTTAAGAATACTTAAAGCAGATACATTGTTGAAAGCCTAAAAAACTGTGGTGTTAGTCTTGAGACAGAATCTCTTATAGATGTATAGTGTTAAAAACACAGAAATATATCACTAACGGACAAAAATATCTGGCAACAGTGGTGGGGTTGCTAAATATGTATTTCTGCCTTTCTTCATCAGTAACAGGCATCCACTGGCAACCACATGTTAAGACAAAATCTAAGGTAACACTAATACTGTTTCTGTCACTCATAAATTTTTACTCAGCTAATTGCAACATAAGTGATTTTTTCAATCACTGTTTTTCCTATATCAGTAACAATGGATTTTGTCTTAGCATGCAGTTACCATGGATATTTGCAACTGACGATGCTCAATGATGCAGAAATACATATTAAAAAAGGCCACTACAACTGCTGGACAATTTTCATCTGTTAATAATATATTTCTGTGTTTTTTTTTAACACTGTAAGTCATGAGATGTTATCTCAAGATGAGTACCACAATTTATCAGGCTTTCAACAACATATCTGTTTTAAGTATGATACACAGCCAGCTGTTTTGGACTAATATTGGTTCTGTCACCCATACCGAATTTTATATTCTTTGCAAAACTCTTTCATTTTCGCTACCCAAGAATCAATCTCTCCACATACCAGCCCACCCATTAACGTACCCAATTTTTCTTCCAGAACAACATCCTTATCCAGGCGAGCCGTCTGAAACACGAGACAGAAGATTTACAACATCGGGTTGATAACGCAAAGATGAAGCTGACAGCTGAGCTAAAGGTAAAAATATTCTTTTTGCTTCCAGTTTGTTTTCTATCTTTTCAAGGCTAATGAAGGTACAAGAGGCGCTTTGTGTCCAGCTCCATGATGACTTCGGGTTTATGTTCATACCACTATTTTGCTCTGTCAAGTCCATCATCATCACCATCATCGTTTAACGTCCGTTCTCCGTGCTAGCATGGGTTGGACGGTTCAACCGGGGATCTGGGAAGCCAGAAGGCTGCACCAGGCTGATCTGGCAGTGTTTCTACAGCTGGATGTTCTTCCTAACGCCAACCACTCTGTGAGTGTAGTGGGTGCTTTATACGTGCCACCGGCACAGGTGCCAGGCGAGGCTGGCAACGGCCACGATCGGATTGGAGCTTTTTACGTGCCACTGGCACGGAAGCCAGTCGAGGCGGCGCTGGCATTGGCCACGTTTGGATGGTGCTTTTTACGTGCCACCGGCACGGAAGCCAGTCGAGGCGGCACTGGCATCGGCCACGATTCGGATGGTGCTATTTACGTGCCACCTGCACAGGTGCCAGGCGAGGCTGGCAACGGCCACGATCAGATTGGTGCATTTTACGTGTCACCGGCACGGAAGCCAGTCGAGGCGGCACTGGCATCGGCCACGATTCGGATGATGCTTTTTACGTGCCACCAGCATGGAAGCCAGTCAAGGCAGTGCTGGCATCGTCCACGATTTAAAGGTTATCTGTCAGAAGTGGGATAGATAACCTTTAAATCGTGGCCAATGCCAGCACCACCTTGATACTTGTTGCAAAGTGTCCAATGGACAAGCCTGGCTATATTGTCATGACATCTCTTATATTCTTTCCAGATTAGTGGCACACATTGACTGCTAGTATGCGATATACAGTTTCACCATTTCGTCCACAAATTCTGCACTTATCACTTTCAGATGTGTTGTCTGTTCTGTATTTGTTATTCATTTGAAAGGGGCTAAAGACAATCACTTTCCTCTTTGACCAAGCCCTCATCAACTTTTTTCAAATTTCACTTGAAAAGGAAGTCGAGGGTGAAGAGGGAAGT
>NC_043026.1:6504727-6532227 GCF_006345805.1 Octopus sinensis
AGTCCTGATCCAGTAGACCTATGATCAAAAATGTTCCAGCAGTGACCATCCTGTCTTTATTTGGACATAGTGTACCTAGGACTACATTAGCTAATGTGTCCTTCCATGTTGCTGTTTAGCCCCAGGTCAGTCCTGATCCAGTAGACCTATGATCAAAAATGTTCCAGCAGTGACCATCCTGTCTTTATTTGGACATAGTGTACCTAGGACTACATTAGCTAATGTGTCCTTCCATGTTGCTGTTTAGCCCCAGGTCAGTTCTAACCCAGCAAACTTATGATCAAAGATGTTCCAGTGGTGACCATCCCATCTTTGAGGTGTGATCAATAATTATCCAGATTATATATATTAAAAAAAAACAACACTAATAAACACAAAAATTAAATTTACCACAAAAAATTTTTTTTTTTTATTTCAAAATTTCCAAAAAAAATAAAATGCCAAAAAAAAAAAAGGAAATAAAAAACATCTAGAGTAATTTTAAATTAAATGTCAATGGTTTAATTCTATGTACATAAGTATCGTTACTATATCACATTGTTAGTCAGGAGGAGGAGGAGGGAGAACGGGAGGAGGAAGAGAAATGGCAGAGAACGGAAGAAGAACAGAGACAATATTGTAATAATAATAATAGTCCCTTCTACTAAAGGCACAAGCCCTGAAATTTTGGGGGAAAGGGGAAATAGTAAATTACACTGACCCCCAGTGTGAAACTGGTACAAAATTTATTGACCCTCCAAAAGGATGAAAGGCAAAGTCGACCCTAGCGGAGTTTGAACTCAGATGAATAGTAATAATAATAGTCCTTTCTACTAAAGGCACAAGCCCTGAAATTTTGGGGGAAAGGGGGGAATAGTAAATTACACTGACCCCCAGTGTGAAACTGGTATAAAATTTATTGACCCTCCAAAAGGATGAAAGGCAAAGTCGACCCCTAGCGGAGTTTGAACTCAGATGAATAGTAATAATAATAATAGTCCCTTCTACTAAAGGCACAAGCCCTGAAATTTTGGGGGAAAGGGGGAATAGTAAATTACACTGACCCCCAGTGTGAAACTGGTATAAAATTTATTGACCCTCCAAAAGGATGAAAGGCAAAGTCGACCCTGGCGGAGTTTGAACTCAGAACAAAAAGATGAATAATAATAGTAATAATAATAATAATAAGCCTTTCTGCTATAGGCGCCCAGCCTGGATTTTGTGGGGAGGGCGACGGTCGATCGCATCGACCCCAGTGTTCAACTGGTACTTATTTTATCAACCCCCGAAAGGACGAAAGGCAAAGTCGACCTTAGTAGGATTTGAACCTAGAATGTAAGGATGAACAAAACCCCACTAAGCATTTCTCCTGGCATGCTAACGGCTCTGCCAGCTTGCCTCCTGCCGCCTTAATAATAATAATAATGATAGGCACAGGAGTGGCTGTGTGGTAAGTAGCTTGCTAACCAACCACATGGTTCTGGGTTCAGTCCCACTGCGTGGCATCTTGGGCAAGTGTCTTCTACTGTAGCCCCGGGCCGACCAATGCCTTGTGAGTGGATTTGGTAGACGGAAACTGAAAGAAGCCTGTCGTATATATGTATATATATATATGTGTGTGTATGTGTTTGTGTGTCTGTGTTTGTCCCCCTAGCATTGCTTGACAACCGATGCTGGTGTGTTTACGTCCCCGTCACTTAGCGGCTCGGCAAAAGAGACCGATAGAATAAGTACTGGGCTTACAAAGAATAAGTCCCGGGGTCGATTTGCTCGACTAAAGGTGGTGCTCCAGCATGGCCGCAGTCAACTGACTGAAACAAGTAAAAGAGTAAAAGAGTAATACACACAAGAATGACTGCAACAAGCAGTTTCCCACCCCCTAATACATACATACATCCATCCATCCACACACATTTTTATAGGGTTCAGTGGTAGGATTACGGCCATTCTGGAGTGACACTTCTAAGGGTATAAACCATAAACTGGTTAACAGCTTTATATTTTACTTGTTTCAATCATTGGACAGTGGCCATGCTGGAGCAGTCAAACAAATCAACCCCAGCACTTGTTTATAAACGTGCTACTTATTCTATTGATGCCCTTTTACTGAACTGCTAAGTCATAGGGACAAAAACAAACCAACACTGGTTGTCAAGTAAGGGGGAAGACACAAAGACACACATGTATCTGTCTTACTTTCATATATATATATATATATCTTCTGTGATCAGGGTGTGTGTGTGTGTGTGTGTATATATATATATATATATATATATATATATATATATATACACATACACACACATAGACTACTTCAGGCCGAGTAGTCCATCCCACTCAAAAGGTCCTCGAATAAGGGTTGTTTAAAGGATGTTGAATGAGGGTTTCCAAGGTGAATTATCCAAACCCCAAACAATTCCTTTCAACACTATGCTCCCCCCACTACTTCTGCTCATGATCAGAGATGCACATATCGTCAGCCACCAAGGGAAATGCTCAACTGGTTAAGGTCAAACAACTGACAAGCAAATCTGTGGTGTTGAGCAGAATATTTGCTGCAACCCATCTTTTATACCAGGACAAAATTCAGTTAAGACCAGAAGCCATGAGAGCCATTATTATTATTATTATTATTATTATTACTATTATTATTATTAATGTTGCCTAACATTAGCACAAAGCCACAAATTTTTGAGGTAGGATATAGTGAACTGAATCCCTCAATACACAGCTGGTACTTAATAAATGAAAAATAACATTAACCCTGACAGGAAAGGGACCTGGACTGATATTATAAACTGTTTGTCCCATTTTCTATCAAATCTGAAATTGTCTCAGCCAATTTACTAATTCAGCAATTTTGAATGCCAGTCTACCAATTTTTTTTTCTATTAATTAACCAATTTTGCAATTTAGTCTGTCAAACCCCCAATTCTGTGATTTAGCCTGCCAATTTACCAGTTCTACAATGTAGCCTGCCGCTGTACCAATTCAGTTAGCCAATCTACCCCTTCTACAATTTTACCTCTTAATCTACCAATTATGCAATTTAGCCTGCCAATCTATCAATTACACAATTTAGCCTGCCAATCTACCAATTACACAATTTAGCCTGTCAATCTATCAATTATGCAATTTAGCCTGCCAATCTACCAGTTACGCAATTTAGCCTGCCAATCTACCAATTACGCAATTTAGCCTGCCAATCTACCAATTATGCAATTTAGCCAACCAATCTACCAATTATGCCTGCTAATCTACCAATTATGTAATTTAGCCTACCAATCTACCAATTATGCAATTTAGCCTGCCAATCTACCAATTATGCAATTTAGCCTACCAATCTACCAATTCTGCATCCTTATTATCCTCAGCAATAATGATTGAAAAAAAAACTAAAGGAAAAATCTTTTGTCATGGTGTAAATAGGGGCCACTGGAGTAAATAATGTTAAAGTTAGGCATTGGGAGATAAGGGCCATAGGCAGTAAACATGAAGGTTATTAGAAAGGGGGTAATAAAATTGAGTTGCATGGGAGTGGGGCAGTTTAGTTTTAAGGGGACAGACTAGTGTTTAATGAAGCAAAATGTTTTTAAAGGGTCACAGTACAGTGTTTTTATCAAACAAGGAGTTTTTAAGGGGTTGCAAATAGTTAAGGGAACAATACAGTGTTTAACCAAACAAGGAGTCTGAAAGGAGACATCATATGCCTCTTGCCCCCGGCACACCCTCCTCCACCAAGACTTTTGTCAGCCAATCCTGTCCTGATCAAGGGCTAGGGCATGGCCCCATGCCCAACCCAGAACAACCATCTCCAACCCAGAAGTGCCCTATGAAATGCAAACTGATCCCTAAATACAGACTTGACTGTGGGTATGCGTTGACATCTAGATAAAATAGGGGTCAGAAAAAGGAGTGGAAGGCAGGAAGAAGACAAAAAGGCAAAAAGAAAAAAATAAAGAGATTGGAAAAATATTTACAGATAAGGATATATTTATAGAAGGGCTGGAGGCGGGGGTTAAGGGGGGAGAAATGGGAGTAAGGAGAGAGGAAGAGAGACAAGAGAAGAGAGGGAAAGAGGAGCAAGATGAGAGGGGGGAGAGTAGTGAGAGGAAGGAGAGAGATGCGCAGGTGCTAACTAAAGAGAGTTTAACGAGCCAGATTAATAACAATTAAAATGGAAGAGATTCTAACGAGCCAGAGTTATAATTAGGCTGGAGCACATCTCAAAGAATTCCAGGGTTTGGTGAGTCTGCATCTTCTGCGGTTCCTTGTTTTCTTGGTTCTCATCTGAAATGGAAGAGAGGAAAGGGTTTTTGGAGTCAGACAGGGCAATGTTTGATGAGGGGACACACACACAAGGAGATGTAGGAAATACACACACACACAGATAGGTACACATACCCACAGATACACACAAAGATACATGTGTACACACACACATGCATACACAGATGCACACATACACACAATGCAGACAAAACCACAATTGGCAAAAAGGCAACCACCTTTATAATAATAATAATGACAATAATGATAATGATAATATAATAATAATGATAATGATAATAATGATAATAATAATAATAATAATAATGATAATAATAATGATAATGATAATAATATAATGATAATAATAAATAATGATAATAATGATAATAATAATGATAATAATAATAATGATAATAATAATAATGATAATAATAATAAATAATAATGATAATAATAATAATAATATAATGATAATAATATAATAATAATAATGATAATAATAATGATAATGATAATGATAATAATAATGATAATGATAATAATAATGATAATAATAATAATGATAATAATAATAATGATAATAATAATGATAATAATAATAATAATAATAATGATAATAATAATGATAATAATAATGATAATAATAATAATAATAATAATGATAATAATAATAATGATAATAATAATAATGATAATAATAATCCTTTCTACTGGAAGCAAAAGGCCTGAAATTTGGGGGAAGGAATTAAGTTGATTACATCAACCCCAGTGCGTAACTGGTACTAATTTTATCGACCCTGAAAGGATGAAAGGTAAAGTCGACCTCAGTGGTATTTGAACTTGGGATGCAAAGAAGGACAAAACGCCACTAAGCATTTTGTCTGGCATGCTAACGATTCCACCAACTCATAATAATAATTCTTTAATTGGCCACAAGGGGTCACATACTCTTCCACCACGACTTTCTTTCACTCTTTCTTCCTCTTACTGTTGTACCTGTATTTCAAAGGGGCCAGCCTTGTCACACTCCTGTGCCACGCTGAATCTCCCCCCGAGAACTACATTAAGGGTACGCATGTCTGTGGAGTACTCAGCCACTTGCACGTTAATTTCACGAGCAGGCTGTTCCATTGATCAGATCAACTGGAATCTTCATCATCATAACCAATGGAATGCCTTGAGAACTATGTTAAGGGTACGCATGTCTGTGGAGTACTCAGCCACTTGCACTTAAATTTTACGAGCAGGTTGTTCCACTGATCGGATCAAATGGAATCTTCATCATCATAACCAATGGAATGCCTTGAGAACTATGTTAAGGGTACGCATGTCTGTGGAGTACTCAGCCACTTGCACTTAAATTTTACGAGCAGGTTGTTCCACTGATCGGATCAAATGGAATCTTCATCATCATAACCAATGGAATGCCTTGAGAACTATGTTAAGGGTACGCATGTCTGTGGAGTACTCAGCCACTTGCACTTAAATTTTACCAGCAGGCTGTTCCATTGATCGGATCAACTGGAACCCCCATCATCATAACTGACTATCGAATTGCTCTTCGTCTTGAAGAATAATAACAATAACAATAATGGTGTCAAATTTTGGCACAATGCCAGCAATTTTGAAGGGAGGGAGGTAGTCGATATACCACTGACCCCAGTACATGACTGGTACTTTGGTACTTATTTTATCGACTCTGGAGGAATGAAAGGCAAAGTTTACCCCAGTGGGGACACACGAGGCAGAATGAAGATTGAATGGTTCATGTTTAAGGCTATTAACAGGGACCAGAAAGAATTGTTAGGGAATTTCGAGTTACTCACCTAAAGCCTGAAGGAAATCTTCAGCAGCATCTGGGGAGGAAAGAGAGAAAAAGGGGAAATTAAGACCAGTTTTGTCAGTGCTGTCATCACCTCCACTAACACCACCACCACCATCGTCATACCAAACATCACTACTGTCACCACAACGTCCACTATCACTACCACCATTATCTTCATCATTGCTACCACTACCACCACCAGCATCATAGCAAACATCACTACCATCACCAATACTACCACCACCACCACCACAGCAAACATCACTACCATCACCATCACCACCACCATCACCGCCACAACCATCATCACCATCACCACCACCACAGCAAACATCACCATCACCACCACCGCCACTACCATCATCACCATCACAGCAAACATCACTACCATCACCACCACCACCGCCACTACCATCATCACCATCACCGCCACTACCATCATCACCATCAACACCACCACCACCACCACCATCATCACCACGACACCCATCATCACCATCACAGCAAACATCACTACCATCACCACCACCACCATCACCGCCACTACCATCATCACCATCACCCCTACTACCATCATCATCATCACCGCCACTACCATCATCACCATCATCATCACCACCACCACCACCACGACACCCATCATCATCACCATCACAGCAAACATCACTACCATCACCACCACCACCATCACCGCCACTACCATCATCACCATCACCCCTACTACCATCATCATCATCACCGCCACTACCATCATCACCATCATCATCACCACCACCACCACCACGACACCCATCATCATCACCATCACAGCAAACATCACTACCACCACCGCCACTACCATCATCACCATCACTACCATCACCACGACACCCATCACCATCACCGCCACTTCCATCATCACCATCACCACCACCACAGCAAACATCACTACCATCACCACGACACCCATTACCATCACACAACACATCACCATAGCCTCTACCACAAAATGCCACATAATTTCCTCCCCACAAACAACCCCCTACCCAACACCTCCCACCCACCCATCAAAGTCAGAGCGAGCCTTACCTGATGATATGGAGGAGGCCAAACTAGAAGTAGCACCACCAGCAGCCGCAGCAGTAGCCCCCAAGAAGGGGGGGCTGCCTGTCGAAGCGCGACCACCTGCGGCAGGCAGTGAAGGGGAACATTCGTTGACATCGACAGTGTTTAGGCTCTTGAAATCAAGCAGGTAGCTCTTCTGATCCACCTGGTAGAGCTGCAAACTCATACGCACCTGCACAGGAAGAGAAGACAACAGCAATGGCATTAGCAAGAACAACAACAACAAAAGCTGTTTTTGAGAAGGGCACAAGGCATGAAATAATGGGGGGAGTGCGAAGTGAGGGAGATTATTTAACGGAATGAGACAACTGGGCGCAGCTGTTTCGATGCTGACAATTTGGCACGGCTGAGTGGAGATTGAATCTGTTTTGGAAACTGTTTTGGCACTAAACACACACAAACATTTGTTGGAATGAGACAACTGGGCGCAGCTGTTTCGACGCCGACAATTGGCACGGCTGAATGGAGACTGAATCTGTTTTGAAAACAGATATTTTTGGCGCTAAACGCAAACACACACACACAGAGAAACATTTGTCGGAATGAGACTGGATGCCCTTCCTAACGCCAACCACTTTACAGAGTGTACTGGATGCTTTTATGTGGCACCACATGGACACTTTTTCACGTGACACTGCATGGGTGCTTTTACGTGGCACCACCATGGGTGCTTTACACAAACAGAAGGATTGGTCTGAACACTTCTGCTGTGGGATTAAACACTTTTCTCTCCTCAGACACATAAATCAAAATATGTTCACAAACATAAACAGAGAGAAAGAGAGAGTGCCTGAGAGAGAGAGAGAGAGAGAGGGCCTAAGAGAGAGAGAGAGAGAGGGCCTGAGAGAGAGAGATACTTACAAAGGTAACTAGTTGCTCATACATAAACAGAGAGAAAGAGAAAGATTACGATTGAATACAACTGACAGACACTTTACCTCTCCTCAGACACATATATAGAAATATGATTACACACACAAACAGCGAGACAGATGGACAGAACGAGAGAGGAAAAGAGGAAGAGAGGAAAAGGTGAGAAGTTGTGAGAGACATTGCGATTTAGTAAGTAAATACAACTGATATAAACTTCTACATGGTAGCCAGACCTGGTAGAAATAGCAGCCAAATCTCCCCCAAATCACACTGCTGTCTTATCTATGTATATATGTATGTATGAGCCAATGAGGGAGACCTCTACATGGTAGCTAGAGCTGGTAGAAATAGCAGCCAAATCCCTCCTAAATCACACTACTGTCTTATCTATGTATGAGTCAATGGGGGAGACCTCTACATGGTAGCCAGACCTGGTAGAAATAGCAGCCAAATCTCCCCCAAATCACACTACCGTCTTATCTATGTATGAGCCAATGGGGGAGACCTCTACATGGTAGCTAGAGCTGGTAGAAATAGCAGCCAAATCCCCCCCCAAATCACACTACTGTCTTATCTATGTATGAGCCAATGGGGGAGACCTCTACATGGTAGCCAGACCTGGTAGAAATAGCAGCCAAATCTCGCCCAAATCACACTACTGTCTTATCTATGTATGAGCCAATGGGGGAGACCTCTACATGGTAGCTAGAGCTGGTAGAAATAGCAGCCAAATCTCCCCCAAATCACACTACTGTCTTATCTATGTATGAGCCAATGGGGGAGACCTCTACATGGTAGCTAGAGCTGGTAGAAATAGCAGCCAAATCTCGCCCAAATCACACTACTGTCTTATCTATGTATGAGCCAATGGGGAGACCTCTACATGGTAGCTAGAGCTGGTAGAAATAGCAGCCAAATCCCTCCTAAATCACATTACTGTCTTATCTATGTATGAGCCAATGGGGGAGACCTCTACATGGTAGCTAGAGCTGGTAGAAATAGCAGCCAAATCTCGCCCAAATCACACTACTGTCTTATCTATGTATGAGCCAATGGGGGAGACCTCTACATGGTAGCCAGACCTGGTAGAAATAGCAGCCAAATCTCCCCCAAATCACACTACTGTCTTATCTATGTATGAGCCAATGGGGGAGACCTCTACATGGTAGCTAGAGCTGGTAGAAATAGCAGCCAAATCTCCCTCAAATCACACATTGTCTTATATATGTATATATGAATGTATGAGACAATGAGGAAGACCTCTACATGGTAGCTAGTCCTGGTAGAAATAGCAGCCAAATCCTCTCAAATCACAACCTAACATCTAAAGGTACAAATCAAAAACAAAAAAAGTAGAGCATTAAAAAGGTCAAACGAGGACAGAGGTCACTTACATATCGTCCAGAAGAATTCCTCCGACGAACCCGGACATAAAATGGGTTTACAACTTTCCACTCCTGTAAAAAAGAAAACAAAACAGATAGATAAATATTAATATGACACACATGTACATGTGTGCGTATATATATACACAAACACACACGCTCATATGTTATCTTTGACAGGAGAGTTCATCATATATATATATATGTATGTATGTATGTATGAACAGATTTGTTTTTGTGCCTCTAGGTTGACACTAGCTCTGTATTTCATCACAAGCCATGATAATAATAATCCATTTAGGTGCATATAAATATTATATGTAATATAGTAAAATTCTACGTATAAGTAACACAACCATGACCACCACCATCTAATACCAACATATCACACAACAGACAGCACAGAAAACAAATTAGAAAATTTTAAAAATTTACTCACAAAATTTAAGGTTTTCATAGCTCTGAACACTTCGTACATAATGTCTTGAGGTTTACTTTGAGACCGAATACCTGTAATATAATAGGGGATTATGATTAATGTAGTTCAAATTAGTTTTAATTCGAAACTTGTCTAGGTAAAACTTCAAACTGCAGCTGATGTTGAGACCCTGGTTCAAGAAGTATGGAACCACTTCTTACCCCATTGCTGTTCCCAGTAAATGACTGTTACATTCAGGCATGGTGCAGGTTTGGCTGTGAGGTTAAGCAGCTCACTTTGCAACCTTATGGATTCAGGTTCAGTCTCACTGTGTGGCACCTTGGGCAAGTATTTTCTAATATATAGAGCTTTGGGCTGGACAAATCCTTCTGAGTGGATTTGATAGACAAAAACTGAAAGAATCCCATTGTGTGAGCGTGTGTGTATACTACATGTGCATACATGTGTGTGTGTGGGAAGACACTCACGTTTCTTTGTTTTGAGACTATATGAGTCGTAAACAAGTGCCACTGTCATACAGGCAGTGTATTTTTGGTTTCCAGTCTTTCATGAAAACATTTTTGACCACAAAGAAATATCACCTTGCCTGGAAGCAGGAGAGGGTTGATGATAGGAAGGGCATCCGCTGTAGAAAAATCTGCCTCAACAAATCCCATCCAACCCATGCAGAGCATGGAAAATTGGACGTTAAAGCAGAATCGTTAGCACACCGGACGAAATGCTTAGCGGTATTTCGTCTGTCACTACGTTCTGAGTTCAAATTCCGCCGAGGTCGACTTTGCCTTTCATCCTTTCGGGGTCGATTACATAAGTACCAGTTACGCACTGGGGTCGATGTAATCGACTTACTACCTATGTCTGTCCTTGTTTTTCCGCTCTGTGTTTAGCCCCTTGTGGGTAGTAAAGAAATAGGTATACAGAGCAACCTTGGTTTATGAATCTAATTAAGAGCACCATCCGAGCGTGATCATTGCCAGAGCAGAAATCTGGCCTCCGTGCCGGTGGCACGTAAAAGATACCATCCGAGCATGATCGTTACCAGCATTGCCTTACTGGCACCTGTGCCGGTGGCATATGTAAAAGATTCGAGCGAGGTCGTTGCCAGTACCGCCTGACTGGACCCCGTGCTAGTGGCACGTAAAAAGCACCCACTACACTCACGGAGTGGTTGTTGTTAGGAAGGGCATCCAGCAGTAGAAACTCTACCAGATCAAGATTGGAGCCTGGTGCAGCCATCTGGTTTGCCAGTCCTCAGTCAAAATCGTCCAACCCATGCCAGCATGGAAAGCGGACGTTAAACAATGATGATGATGTGTTCCTGAAGGCCGTTTGTCACCTGAAATGTTTTAAACCGAAACTATTTTTCTCCTAAGAAATTCAGGAAAAGCCTGGTGAATTCAAGCAGGGATGTGTACCGAGTGAAAGCAAGGCAGCAGACGGTCATTCCGCTACTGATTGTCTGAGCTTGTTGCCAACCACTGTTGCTGATTTCATGTGTGGTACTCAAGACACCGTTTGCCACCGGAGACATTTTATGTTAGAAAAATTGTTCATAAACCAATTTGTTCATGACTAGCAGTATCGCCCGGCGTTGCTCGGGTTTGTAAGGGAAATAACTATATAAGCATTTTTAGAGAGTTATAGCCAAAAAATAGCAAAAAAATGCATTAAAAATGGGGAAAAAAATGATGGTAAATTTTTTTTTAAATCGTTGACTCATCGTAGACATTTTTAGAGAGTTACTTCCCTTATTTAATAGCGAAAAAATGCATTAAAATGGAAAAAAATGATGGTAAATTTTTCTTTTAATCGTTGACTCATCATAGACATTTTTAGAGAGTTACTTCCCTTATTTAATAGCGAAAAAATGCATTAAAATGGAAAAAAATGGTAAATTTTTTTTTAAATCGTAGACTCATCGTAGACGTGCGCTAATACCCAGAAGGGCTCGATATGAATCACGACTATAAGATACCCGCTTTTGGTTAAACTGCACCGCAAAATGTGGGAGTAGTTAGGAATCTAAATCGAAGGGGACAGACACTCACACAACTACAGTTTTATATATATATATATATATATAATATATAAAGACTAGTAGTATCGCCCGGCGTTGCTCGGGTTTGTAAGGGAAATAACTATATAAGCATTTTTAGAGAGTTATAGCCAAAAAATGCATTAAAATGGAAAAAAATGGTAAATTTTTTTTAAATCGTAGACTCATCGTAGACGTGCGCTAATACCCAGAAGGGCTCGATATGAATCACGACTATAAGATACCCGCTTTTGGTTAAACTGCACCGCAAAATGTGGGAGTAGTTAGGAATCTAAATCGAAGGGGACAGACACTCACACAACTACAGTTTTATATATATATATATATATATAATATATAAAGACTAGTAGTATCGCCCGGCGTTGCTCGGGTTTGTAAGGGAAATAACTATATAAGCATTTTTAGAGAGTTATAGCCAAAAAATGCATTAAAAATGGAAAAAAAATGGTAAATTTTTTTTAAAATCGTAGACTCATCGTAGACATGTGCTAATACCCAGAAGGGCTCGATATGAATCACGACTATAAGATACCCGGTTTTGGTTAAACTGCACCACAAAATGTGGGAGTAGTTAGGAATCTAAATCGCAGGAGACAGACACACAACTTCACTTTTATATATAAAGATGAGAGGCGTTCGTAAACTTACACACACACACACACACACACACACACATATCATATACACACAAGAGGTAGGAACTGATATGTTTACCCAGGTGCCATTTCGCTTTCTTGGCTGGAGTGTGGTGAAGTTTATTTTCAGTAGCTAACAGTGGGTCGAGGGTACGGCTTACATTCTTTAATTCTGAAAAACACAATAAAACAAACAACTATAACAATAATAATAATAAATAGCAACAAAAATAACAAGAATCATAAGGATTTCTTTAACTGGCCCCAAGGGCCGAAGACATACAGATCAATAGCGAAGGATTAATTGCAGCACACAAAATCAAGTGGGTTTACATCAATCAAAAGGGGATACTACCATATTAAGGGATATCAATCCACTTAGGGTAATCCAAGGTAAACCCCACGCAAAAATTCAGGATTACTCTGCCATCCCCAAGGCATGGGAAAGTGACCCCTTCTAATAATAAGGATTTCTTTTATTGACCACAAGGGGCCAAGACATGGAGGACAATATCGGAGTTACAGCACACAAAAACAGGTGGGGTTTACATCAATCAAAAGGAGATACTTTAACCCTTTCGATGTCAACCTGGCTGAAACCACTTCTGGCTCTGTAGTACAAATGTCTTGTTTTCATAAGTTTTGAATTAAAATCTTCCCCCAAACCATAGTCACAGTTTATGTTCCTAAGACTAGCTTAACGATAACGAAGTTATTTCACTAAATTCTTTGTTATATTTAAAATTAATTGAAAGAGACACAGAGCATCTCAACAGAAATATGGTAAGAAAAGGGTTAAGAAGAAAAAATAATCAGCAGAAGATATGAGAGAAGGAGACCTCAATGTGGTCACTCTATATGCTAGAAATAATAGCCTAAATTTCCTTCAATCTACACCCTTCCAACTGCTTTTAATGTGCATCTGCCCAAATGTAGAAGTGTGTTTGATTGATCTCAGAGCTGAGAAAAATAATAAGGATACAGGAGGCTGTAATAAAAGGGTTAATGAAATAATTCCAAAAACACAAAATACTTGAACTTACCTGGCATTCTTTCTGGGTGAGGTTTGAGGGGACTTGACTGTAAAGTAAAAACAAAGGAAGTTCATGTTAGAAGAACAACAACAACAACCCTTTCTGCTAAAAGCACGAGGCCATAAACTTTTTATTGACCTCGAACGAATGAAAAGTAAAGTCGACTGTGACAGAATTTGAACTCAGACCGTAACGACTGGAAAAATACTGCTAAGCATTTCGTCCAGTATGTTAACGAATCTACCAGCTCACCGCTTTAATAATAATCCTTTCTACTATAAACACAAGGCCTGAAAATTGGGGGAGGGGACCAGTCGCTTAGATCAACCCACAGTACACAACTGGTACTTAATTCATTGACCTCGAAAGGATGAAAGGCAAAGTTGACTTCAGCAGAATTTGAACTCAGAATGTAAAGACAGACAAAATGCTGCTAAGTGTTTCACCCAGTGTGCTAACGATTCTGCCAGCTCACCACCTTATATAATGATAATAATAATAATAATGTAAAGTATAAAAGCCATCTCAATATGGCTAACCACAAAGAAAAGGGTTACTGTAGCTTTTTAGCCCCAGGAGATCATCTTCTCCAGCTGGCTTTAGACACCCTTTCAGTGCCCTTTAGGTATTTGCAAAGGGAGGCCATCCCTTTCTCGGGCTTACGTGAAAGGGATGGCCTCCCTTTGCAAATACCTAAAGTGCACAGAAAATGTGTCTAAAGCCAGCTGGAGACGATGATCTCATCATCATCATCATTTAACGTCCGCTTTCCATGCTAGCATGGGTTGGACGGTTCAACTGGGGTCTGGGGAGCCCGAAAGCTGCACCAGTCCAGTCAGATCTGGCAGTGTTTCTACAGCTGGATGCCCTTCCTAATGCCAACCACTCCGAGAGTGTAGTGGGTGATTTTATGTGCCACCGACACAGGTGCCAGACGAGGCTGGCAAACGGCCACGCTCGGATGGTGTTTTTTATGTGCCACCGACACAGGTGCCAGACGAGGCTGGCAGACGGCCACGCTCGGATGGTGTTTTTTATGTGCCACCGACACAGGTGCCAGACGAGGCTGGCAGACGGCCACGCTCGGATGGTGTTTTTTATGTGCCACCGACACAGGTGCCAGACGAGGCTGGCAGACGGCCACGCTCGGATGGTGTTTTTATGTGCCACCGACACAGGTGCCAGATGAGGCTGGCAAACGGCCACGATCGGATGGTGCTTGTTACGTGCCCACAGCACGGAGGCCAGTCGATGCGGTACTGGCTACGGCCACGTTCGGATGGTTTTCTGATGTGCCACCGGCACTGGTACCACAAAGATACAAATTCCATTGATGTTCATCTATTTTGATTTGCTTTGATTTTCACTTGCCTCAACAGGTCTTCACAAGTGTCACAAGAAGGAAGGTATGCACAGGTGGACTGACTACGTCCCAGATCTCCTGGGGCTAAAAAGCTACAGTAACACCCCCACTTTGTGGTTAGCCATATTGAGATGGCTTTTATACTTTACATTGTCGAGCGATTACTGTTTACATCTCGTTCAGAGATTTAATAATAATAATAATAATAAATAACAATAATAATACTGTAAAGTATAGAAGCCATCTTATCATGGCTAACCACATTGGGGAGGGGGTTGTTACTGTAGCTTTATAGCCCCAAGAGATCATCGTCTCTAGCTGGCTTTAGACACAATATCTGTGTCCTTGGAGTATTTGCAAAGGGAGGCCATCCCTTCCTCGCAAGCCTGAGTGACACGCTCGAACTAGTTTCGGGATTTTTGTCCGTATCACTCAGGCTTGCGAGGAAGGGATGGCCTCCCTTTGCAAATACTCCAAGGACACCGATATTGTGTCTAAAGCCAGCTAGAGACGATGATCTCTTGGGGCTAAAAAGCTACAGTAACATCCCCTCCCCAATGTGGTTAGCCTTTTTTAAGATGGCTTTTATACTTTACATTGTCGAGCGATTACTGTTTACATCTCGTTCTGAGATTTAATAATAATAATAATGATAATAATAATAGTAATAATAATAATAATAATAATAAATAACAATAATACTTACCAGCATAAATGAATCTGCTGGAGGGCTTGATGCTAAGAAGAAATCCTTATTTTCTCGGCATGCTAAGAAACAGAGAAGAAAGAATGGTCAGAGAATAATGAAAGTAATGGTATAGCAATGGTATAGCGCTATAGTGGTATGGTATGGTTCTGATGTAGTATTGTAGTGGTATCTGCTTGTGAGTTAAGAAGCTTGTTTCCAAACCACATGGTTCCGAGTTCAGTCCCAGTGTGACACCTTGAGCAAATGTCTTCTGGTACAGCCCTGGGACGACCGAAGACCTGTCAGTGGATTTGGGAGATGGAAACTGAGAGAAGACTGTCGTGTGCATGTGTGTGGATGTATCTTTCAGCTTAGCTCTGTCTGTGTGTCTTGTTGTCCACATGTCTGAGGGTGAAGGCCGGCAGTGAGTGTGGGTGAAGGCCAGCAGTGAGTGTGGGTGAAGGCCGGACGAGAGTGTGGGTGAAGGCCGGACGAGAGTGTGGGTGAAGGCCGGACGAGAGTGTGGGTGAAGGCCGGCAGTGAGTGTGGGTGAAGGCCGGCAGTGAGTGTGGGTGAAGGCCGGCAGTGAGTGTGGGTGAAGGCCGGCAGTGAGTGTGGGTGAAGGCCGGACGAGAGTGTGGGTGGGTGAAGGCTGGCAGTGAGTGTGGGTAAAGGCCGGCAGTGAGTGTGGGTGAAGGCCGGCAGTGAGTGTGGGTGAAGGCCGGCAGTGAGTGTGGGTGAAGGCCGGCAGTGAGTGTGGGTGAAGGCCGGCAGTGAGTGTGGGTGAAGGCCGGCAGTGAGTGTGGGTGAAGACTGTAAGAGTGTGAGTGCACAATGATATACTGACCTTCCGTTTCTATTCGTTTGTTATCAATAACGAGGTTATATGCAATTAGTAACTCATCATGGGGCTCGTTCTTGTAAATGGCCGAACGCACTTCATTCTCGGTGACATTGTATTTCTGAAAGAAAAAGAGGTAAACACTGGATTAAGTAGTGGGGCAGGGATTAAACCACTACATCACAAACATACATTAAACACAAGCACATCAGAGACACAGCATCAAGGCGGCCACATCACGGATGCAGCATCAAGGCGGCCACATCACGGATGCAGCATCAAGGCGGCCACATCACGGATGCAGCATCAAGGCGGCCACATCACGGATGCAGCATCAAGGCGGCCACATCACAGACGTAGCATCAAGACCGTCACATCAGACATAGCATCAAAGCCACTACATCACAGACACAGCATCAAGGCCACCACATCACAAACGTAGCATCAAAGCCAATACATCACAGACACAGCATCAAGGCCACCACATCACATTGTTCTTACCTCACAAATCTCCTTTACTACATCCGTATCAATGACATTACAGTCTTCATCAACAGAGGGGAACAGATAAAGTGGGAGGTCAACTTTAAACCAATCATGTTCTCTGAAAAACAAAGGTCAAGATTAAAAATGCAGTTTGGGAAAGCAATAACCCGGAATTTTGATGGAAGACCACTTTAACCCTTTTGTTACCATATTTCTCTTGAAGTTCACTGATTTTGCTTCAACTTATTTTGTAAATAATGAAGAATTTAGTAAAATAATTTATGATTAAATGGGCATTTGAAGCATCCTGAGAGTTTGACGGAAGGATCTAATTTGGATAACTTTAAAACAAGGAGTTGTTTTTTTTATCATAGAATCAGGAGTGGTGGTCTCTGGTAGATTGATATCAAAAGGGTTAACCTCAGCGTAGCCATGGTAAAGATAAAGTTGTTGCTTAACCTTTTTGTTGCCATATTTGTGCTGAAATCCTCTGCCTTTTTTTTGATTAATTTTGTAAATAATGAAGAATTTAGTAAACTAACTAAATAGGCGCAGGAGTGGCTTTGTGGTAAGTAGCTTGCTAACCAACCACATGGTTCCAGGTTCAGTCCCACTGCGTGGCATCTTGGGCAAGTGTCTTCTGCTATAGCCCCGGGCCGACCAATGCCTTGTGAGTGGATTTGGTAGACGGAAACTGAAAGAAGCCTGTCATATATATGTGTATGTGTTTGTCCCCCTAGCATTGCTTGACAACCGATGCTGGTGTGCTTACGTCCCCGTCACTTAGCAGTTCGGCAAAAGAGACCGATAGGATAAGTACTGGGCTTACAAAGAATAAGTCCCGGAGTCGATTTGCTCGACTAAAGGCGGTGCTCCAGCATGGCCGCAGTCAAATGACTGAAACAAGTAAAAAAGTAACTCATTATTAATCTGATGTTTCGAACACTAATTAACACGGAATTATAATGGAAGGTCTTAATTTTGATCCAGGAGCAGTCTTGGACAGTTTGGTATCAAAAGGACTCACTTGTAAGATAAACTAATGAGGAAAGTATTGAACCCTCGCTGGCCTTAATGAGTCCGTATGGGTCTCTGCTCAGCACCAGTGACGTCCTAAAACATTCCTGCAGCTGAGTGAACTGGAGCAACGTGAAATAAAGGGTCTTGCTCAAGAGCACCACACGCAGCCCGGTACGGGAATCGAACTCAGTACCTTGTGATTGTGAACACAGCGTTATAACCTATTTCTGTATTACCCACAAGGGGCTAAACATAGAGGGGACAAACAAGGACAGACATAGGTATTAAGTCGATTACATCGACCCCAGTGCGTAACTGGTACTTAATTTATCGACCCCAGAAGGATGAAAGGCAAAGTCGACCTCGGCGAAATTTGAACTCAGAACGTAACGGCAGATGAAATACCTATTTCTTTATTACCCACAAGGGGCTAAACATAGAGGGGACAAACAAGGACAGACATAGGTATTAAGTCGATTACATCGACCCCAGTGTGTAACTGGTACTTAATTTATCGACCCCCGGAAGGATGAAAGGCAAAGTCGACCTCGGCAGAATTTGAACTCAGAACGTAACGGCAGACGAAATACCGCTAAGCATTTTGCCCGGCGCGCTAACGATTCTGCCAGCTCGCCGCCTTTTATAACCACTGAGCCATGCACCCTCGCTTGCACAACTGTACACAGAGCAATCCTTACCTGATATCTTTGATGGTGGCCCTCTTCAACGGATCTACCTGTAGGCATTTGACCAGTAGATTAGTGACGTCCTTGCTTAGATAATCCGGAATTGGAAACATACCGGACTTAATCTTTCTAAACAACGTTGGAACATGTTCGTCATCAAATGGAAGCTGGAACGACAAGGATTAGAAGAAGGATGGAGATGATGAGGAGGCTGTGGCTAGCATTCAGTTACGGTGGGGGAAGGTAGGGTGTTGGATAGATTGCAATGGGTGGGGGTGTGAATAGAGAGAGGTGGGATAGAGGGACAGAGATACAGAGAGAGAGAGAGAGATACAGAGAGAGAGAGATACAGGGAGAGAGAGAGAGAGTGAGTAAGTAAGACTAAAAAGGCCATCCTTTTACCATCTCACACAAGGTCTGTAAAGAGCAGAGACATTGCCTCAGCACACACACACAGGGAAGGAGAGAGGAAGAGAGAGAGAGAGGGAGAGAAGGAAGGTGAGACACAAGTGAGAGAGAGAGAGAGTGAGGAAGGAAGGCAGGAAGCAAGACAGAGAAAGAAAAGAGAGACTTGCATCACCAGATTGTTTCACAGAGTAAAAAGGTAAACCAGAGAAGGAGACGGACATTGCTTTATCTCTTTCTTGTACAGTGGCATAGGGTGGAGAGGGGAGGAGAGAGAGGGAGGGAGGGAATGATAGAGAGGGAGGGAGGGAATGAAAGAGGAGAGAGACAATGAAAGAGGAGAGAGACAATGAAAGAGGAAGGGAATGATAGAGAGGGAGGGAGGGAATGAAAGAGGGAGAATGAAAGAGAGGGAGGGAATGAAGGAGAAGAGGAGAGGGAATGAAAGAAAGGGGAAGATAGCGAGAGGAAGAGAGGGAATGAAAGAGACAAAGAGAGAGGGAGGGGGAAAAAGAGAGGAAGAGACATGGAGAGAGAGAGAGGGGGAAGACAGGGAGATGAGAGGAGAGAGGGGAAGACAGAAAGAAAAGAGAGAAAGAGAGGAAGGAAAAGACAGGGAGAGAAAGAGAGAGAGTGCGTGTGTGTGTGTGTGTGTTGGTGCTAAAAAATGGAGATTATCAGCGTACCGTTCCGCACAGCAAGGCATATAAAACAACACCACAACTCCAGATGTCAACTTCTGGACCAGCGTACAGTCTGGAAAGAGAGAGAGAGACATTAGTATGGTAGAGAGACAGACACAGACAAACAGGTAACTTTGACCTTTGCCCCCGACACTGTGGGTCACTCTCATGCCCTGTCCCACCCCCATACTCCACCCCCACCTCCCAATTTCTCGTCCATGGATTTATTATTACTGCTGCTCCCAAGGCATTGCTCACAACATCATAAGCGGAAAGTGTAACCTCTCGAAAGAGCTGTTCTTCACTCCTGCTCCAGAGCGTCGGCTGCGGAGTCATTCCGAAAAGCTCTATCTGCGATGATTTCATCTCAATCGAAGGAGAGGGGCTTTCTCTGTCCGGGTTGCAGATCCATGGAATAAGCTGCCGGATGAGATGGTGAAGATGCCGATGACCGCTCGGTTCAAAGTCTCCCTTGACCACAAGTGGCCTGAACTCTTTACATGAACACCACCCTGTACAAAACTCCATGTCCCCCTACATGGCCTTGCGTTTTGCTTTTTGAGCCAAAAAATTAACTAACTAACTAAGCAAGCCTAGTGAGGGTGCCAATTAAGTTTTTGACAACCCAACCATGCAATGCAACAGGTGGTACTGGATTCCATGTAACCAGTAGTACTCACAAGAAACCTCACAAGGACCCCTTTCTATCCACAAACCACTTTTCCCAATCCTTCCTCCTTCAAAACATTTCCACCCCACTCTTGAATCTCTTTCCTGCAAGTATTGACCAACAATAGTTCAAACAGAACATTAACTGTATCCATGCAAACTGGTCTTGCTCCTAGGTATCTGGTAGTGGGGCCTCGGTATGGGAGTTCCAGGGTTTTGAGGAGTGTGGGACAACCTCTTACCCACTAACACAGAGCAGTTGCACCAGTTAGGGTCCCAGCTATGGGCCAACCAGCATGTATACCACCTGTTTCAACCCCCGGCTATATCTGTTCTGATGATTAGCAAATCCTCTGCAATGGTCAACAACTAATGGTAAGATTAGTTGCGGCGAGTTGGCAGAAACGTTAGCACGCTGGACGAAATGCTTAGCGGTATTTCGTCTGCCACTACATTCTGAGTTCAAATTCCGCCGAGGTCAACTTTGCCTTTCATCCTTTCGGGGTCGATTAAATAAGTACCAGTTTCGCACTAGGGTCGATATAATCGACTTAATCTGTTTGTCTGTCCTTGTTTGTCTTCTCTGTGTTTAGCCCCTTGTGGGTAGTAAAGAAATAGGTATGGGAGTTCCAAGGTTTTGAGGAGTGTGGGACAACCTCTTACCCACTAACACAGAGCAGTTGCACCTGTTAGGGTCCCAGCTATGGGTCAACCAGCATGTGTACCACCTGCTTCAAGACCAGGCTAGGTCTGCTCCGATGATCAGCAAATCCTCTGCGATGGTCAACAACTGATGGTAAGATGAGTTGTTTCAGATCACACCGTCCCAAAGTAAGCACACGTGTGACTGGGGACCACATATGAACCTGTATTCCAACTGAAACTCCAAACATGGCCTCTACACCTTGACATCATGAACAACAACATTTTCTGCAGCCGACTGCAGTCAGCATTTGTGAGGGACGTGGGTGAGCACATGGTCAGAGGTGCCTTAACCCACCAGGAGTGAACCCCCACCACAAGTACAAGTATTGAGTGTGGTCAACCAATTTCATTCTAGTGTTTCTTCAGTAAAAATGTCTGTATTTGCAGTTGGCTTGACTTAGAATTGTTAAATCATATTTAGGAAAAGAGAAATAGTGTTTACACTAATTGTGAATTAACTTTCAGTGTTGCCCATGAAGTATGTAATATGCGGCAGAGTCCCACACATCTATAAGTCACAAAGACAATTTCACAGTTAAAAGGGAAGCAATTATACTTACTTTCCAGAAATAACCTCTGGTGCAGCGTAATTCGGCGAACCGCAGCTGGTTCGCAGAAACTCTCCGTCCATCATCATGTTTGAAAGCCCTGATAAAAATATGAACATAGACATTACTGATAACAACAAAAACACAGCAACATCACCAGCACTGTGGTGAAGAAAAATTTCTCCGCAGAAGAAAAAATTCAAATCGGACCATGTTAACACCAAAAATTATTTACATCAAAAAGGTGCTTTTTTTCTATGAAAATCCCTATTTTTTACAATGTTTCGACTGCTGTGTTGCCATTTTTCGGTGTATTTCAACCAGAAAACTGTTCACTTAAAGAGAATAACAAGCTACATAATGAAAAAAATTTTACTTTTCAAAAATTCCAATTCTAAAGGGTCGAAACAAACCCGAGCAATGCCGGGTGATACTGCTAGTATATATATAAAGCTGAAGTTGTCTGTGTGTGACAGGTTTGGTAGCCTTCAACTAACACTATCTCCTCTGAGACCCTGTGGCGCAAGTTGACCAAAATTGAGAGTATGATAGAAGAAGGCTTGCTCTTCCTTCCGTAGAAGAAAAATTTCAAATCAGACCATGTTAACACCAAAAATTATTTACATCAATAAGGTACTTTTATTCTATGAAAATCCCTATTTTTTACGATGTTTTGACTGCTGTGTCGCCATTTTTCGGTGTATTTCAACCAGAAAAATGTTCACATAAAGAGAATAACAAGCTACATAATGCAGAATTTTTACTTTTCAAAAATTCCAATTCTAAAGGGTCGAAACAAACCCAAGCAACACCAGGCGATACTGCTAGTTTTAATGATAAAAGGGATCACGAGGAATATAAAGGAAATCGGAATAGAGTGCCCTGTAGAACTGTTACAAAAGGTTTGCCTCCTTGGCACAGCCAGAATAATCAGGAAAGTATCAGATAATTGAGGGGAACAGATAGCAAGGTACCATAGGGTGCAGGTAGGAAGCCCGCTACACATGCAAGACGCCAGGAGTTCCAACAAAATCTCTCTATATATAAACGGCAGTTTGTCTGTGTGTGTTTCTGTGTGTCTGTTAGCTTGTACCCTCACCCTGACCACGGCTTTCAACCGATTCTGATGAAACTTGACACACACATAGCCCAATGTCATAATTCAAAACTAACGCAGCGAAAATTTCGAAAAGTTCCCCCAGTTCTGAAAAAAATCGATAAATTCGACATGGGGTCGAGAATCAGAAACACAAACCACAGACTGTCTAGGGGACGCAACTCGACCTTTTTAACTCTCAAAAAAAAAATTTACCATCATTTTTTCCCCCATTTTTTTGCTATATTTTGGCTATAACTCTCTAAAAATGCTTATATAGTTATTTCCCTTACAAACCCGAGCAACGCCGGGCGATACTGCTAGTTTGAGTTAAAAAGAATAGAATAATTGTAATTGAATATTCACCAAAGTCGGCAATTTTCACATTGAGCCGATGATCCAGAAGAAGGTTTTCAGGTTTCAAATCACGATGTACCACCATGTGGCGGTGACAATAGTCAACACCTGAAATAATTTGCTGGAAGAATCGCCTTGCTTCAGCATCTTTCAGCTGGAAGAGAAGAGAGAGAGAGAGAGGGAGAGAGAGATGAATGTACAGGCCGTTGTGGACAGCGAGTGAGAGAGAGAGAGAGGCAGACATTGAGTGAGAGATAGATGGACAGTGAGTGTGAGCCAGACAGAGAGAAAGAGAGAGAGACAGACAGACAGACAGACAGACAGAGAGAAAGAGACAGAGAGACAGACAGACAGAGAGAAAGAGAGAGACAAACAGAAGAGACAGAGAGAGACAAACAGAAGAGACAGAGAGAGAGACAGACAGACAGAGAGAGAGACAGACAGACAGACAGACAGAGAGAAAGAGACAGAGAGACAGACAGACAGAGAGAAAGAGAGAGACAAACAGAAGAGACAGAGAGAGAGACAGACAGACAGAGAGAGAGACAGACAGACAGAGAGAAAGAGACAGAGAGACAGACAGACAGAGAGACAGACAGACAGAGAGAAAGAGAGAGACAAACAGAAGAGACAGACAGAGAGAGAGACAGACAGACAGAGAGAGAGACAGAGACAGACAGACAGACAGACAGAGAGAAAGAGACAGAGAGACAGACAGAGAGAAAGAGAGAGACAAACAGAAGAGACAGAGAGAGACAAACAGAAGAGACAGAGAGAGAGACAGACAGACAGACAGACAGAGAGAAAGAGAGAGACAAACAGAAGAGACAGAGAGAGAGACAGACAGACAGAGAGAGAGACAGACAGACAGACAGACAGAGAGAAAGAGACAGAGAGACAGACAGACAGAGAGAAAGAGAGAGACAAACAGAAGAGACAGACAGAGAGACAGACAGACAGAAGAGACAGAGAGAGAGACAGACAGAGAGAGAGAGAGAAATAGAGAGCCAGATGAACAGAAAGAGAGATCGACAGACAGATGGACTGAGAGAGAGAGAGAGAGACAGACAGACAGAGAGAAAGAGAGAGACAAACAGAAGAGACAGAGAGAGAGACAGACAGACAGAGAGAGAGACGGACAGACAGAGAGGGAGAGAGAAAGATCGACAGACAGATGGACTGAGAGAGAGAGATAGAGAGAGACACACACATGCAGAGAGTGAAAAGCTGGTGCCTTACCTTTCCATGTTTTACGATATAATCAAATAATTCACCGCCCGATACGAACTCCATCACCATAAAAATATCTGTAGGTGTGCTGAACACTTGGTAACTGCAGGTAGGACACACGGACAGCCACGGGACACGGGACACGGGGTGGAGGTGAAAAAGAGAAAAAAAAAGAGAAAAACACATAAAAATACAAAACTTTCAATGAAAATTTGTTTGTTTCTTTTAATTCTTGATACTTTTTTTCCCTCTCCTTAATTGGACGACTTAGAAGAGTGTTAACGAAGAATTGTTTGACAGCTGGATGCCTTTCCATTGTCCATGCTGGCATGGGTTGGACAGTTTGACCAGGGCTGGCATGGGTTGGAAGGCTGCACCAGACTCCAGTCTGATGACCGTACAGATTTCCAATTTCCAACAAACAAGATGAACCATTTTGAGCAAAATTTATTTACTCTTTTACTTGTTTCAGTCATGTGACTGTGGCCATGCTGGAGCACCGCCTTTAGTCGAGCAAATCGACCCCAGGGCTTATTTCCTGTGTAAGCCTAGTACTTATTCTATCGGTTTCATTTGCTGAATCGCTAAGTTACGGGGACGTAAACACACCAGTATCGGTTGTCAAGCGATGTTGGGGGGGACAAACACAGACACACAAACATAAACATACATATATATATATATATATATATATATATATATATATATATACGATGGGCTTCTTTCAGTTTCCATCTACCAAATCCACTCACATGGCTTTGGTCGGCCCGAGGCTATAGTAGAAGACACTTGCCCAAGGCGCCACGCAGTGGGACTAAACCCGGAACCATGTGGTTGGTAAGCAAGCTACTTACCACACAGCCACTACCACCACCACCACCATCACAACCACTCATCATCATCATTGTTCGACCGTGGTCAAGACAATGGAATTTACCATGCTACGCCAGACTTCACGGTCCATCATGGCATTACGGAGGTCCTGTTGCTGGATGCCTGTATCCCTGGAGATTACATCAGGGTAGGTGTGTCTACCTCTGGTATTGCGAGTAGATGGCTTCCAGAGGAGAAGAGTAGAAATTACCTCTTTTTCAGCTCCACAACCAATGTCCAGCAAACTGGACTCTCCTACCTTTCACAAGAGATGACACAGGTGGTAGTTTCCCATATATTTGCATTTTGGTTGGATGGCGCTTCCACAAGAGATTTTGAGCTCTCATAAGGAGGCGAGTGTAGGTTCCATCCAACCGCCTCTCAAGCTTCTTTGATAACATCCAGGTTTCTGAGCCAGGTTTCACAACCACTACCGCAACTCCACCACCACCACCACCACCACAACAACTACTACCACCAGCACCACCCCCACCACCACCACAATCACAACTACTACCATCACCCGCACTCCCACCATGACCTCCCCTCCCATCCCATCATACTTACAGCTTGATGATATGTGGATGTCTGAACAGTTTGAGGTTTTGGATTTCTTTGCGAATCTTCCCGACGACATCGAGATTCTTGATTTTGTTCCGGTTGACAATTTTAACAGCAACCTTTTGCTTCGTTTGTTCATGAGTGGCAACTGGGAAATTGCAAAGAGAAAACAAAAAATTAATTAATTAATTAATTAATATACAGGACAAAATGAGAAATAGGTTTTTATTATTTAAACAAATAAAGAAACAAGCAAAAAATAATTTAAAAATTCCTCTTTTTTTTTTGGTCAGGCACAGATGTGATTGTGTAGTAAAGCGGCTCTCTTGGCAAATACATGGTTTTGGGTTCGGTCCCATAGTGTAACAGCCTTGGGTAACTCATCAACTATAGCCCTGGCTCATACATATATACATAGATAAGAGAGTAAGATGTGATTTGAGGGAGATTTGGCTGCTATTTCTACCAGGTCTAGCTGCCATGCAGAGGTCTCCTTCATTGGCTCATACATACATATATACATAGATAAGACAGTAGGGTGTGATTTGAGGGAGATTTGGCTGCTATTTCTACCAGGTATAGCTACCATGTAGAGGTCTCCCTAATTGGCTCATACATACATATATACATAGATGAGACAGTAGGGTGTGATTTGAGGGAGATTTGGCTGCTATTTCTACCAGGTCATCCTACCATGTAGAGGTCTCCCTCATTGGCTCATACATACATATATACATAGATAAGACAGTAGGGTGTGATTTGAGGGAAATTTGGCTGCTATTTCTACCAGGTATAGCTACCATGTGGCAGTCTCCCTCATTGGCTCATACATACATATATACATAGATGAGACAGTAGGGTGTGATTTGAGGGAGATTTGGCTGCTATTTCTACCTGGTCTAGCTACCTTGTAGAGGTCTCCCTCATTGGCTCATACATACATATATACATAGATAAGACAGTAGGGTGTGATTTGAGGGAGATTTGGCTGCTATTTCTACCTGGTCTAGCTACCATGTAGAGGTCTCCCTCATTGGCTCATACATACATATATACATAGATGAGACAGTAGGGTGTGATTTGAGAAAGATTTAGCTTGCATGTAGAAGTTCTCCCTGACATCATTATATGCTACAGAGCAAGTTAGAAAGGTTAGCAGGAGGGGTGGGAAGGTAGAAGGTGGAGTGGGTATGTGGAGCAGATGGAAGGGTGGATAATAGGGTGGGGGTGGAAACGCTTTACTAAGACAACAAGGGGCCTTCTGTAAACAACAAAGTAAAGTACATAATTTAGGAGATGTTGAACAGAGGTGGAGAGGAGGTAGGGCCAGGTGAATGGTGACCTGAAAACGTAGTGGTGGGGGGAGGAGGTGTTTAAAGACGGTGGTGGCGGTGGTGGTAGTGATGGCGATGGTGGTGGAGGTGCTTCTGGTGGATGAGGGGACAGAGGAGGAGGTGGTGGCGGAGGAAGAGGTGGCGGAAGAGGAGGTGTTGGCAGAAGAGGAGGTGGTGGCAGAAGAGGAGGTGGTGGCAGAAGTGGAGGAGGAGTGGCAGAAGTGGAGGAGGAGTGGCAGAAGAGGAGGAGGTGGAAGAAGAGGAGGAGGTGATGGCAGAAGAGGAGGAGGTGGCAGAAGAGGAGGAGGTGGCAGAAGAGGAGGTGGTGGCAGAAGAGGAGGAGGAGGGGTGGC
>NC_043026.1:6537227-6539727 GCF_006345805.1 Octopus sinensis
CTGTTGTGCAATGCACATCCAATGAAGAATACTGGATTCAAGCCTTCACAGCCTGTGTTTCGCTGCCAGGTAACACGGCTGTTCTTTTCTACTTTAGGCTCAAGGCCCGAAATTTTTAGGGAGTGGGGGGTGGAGTCGATTAGATCAACCCCAGTACACAACTGGTGCTTAATTTATCGACCCTGAAAGGATGAAAGGCAAAGTAGACCTTGGCAGAATTTGAACTCAGAATATAAAGACAGACGAAATACTGCTAAGCATTTTGGCCAGCTCGCACACAGGCATCACACAATCTGCTTTTCACTCTGAGGGAGAGGCCCTTTGTTACCAACAATGGCAGAAGCTCTCTGAATTTATTCTAGCAGCTACACTCTGAGAGCATCCACCTACACTGCTGACTTGGTCACCTAGATCATGAAAGCTATCAACTACTTCCAGGTATCCCCACCTGGCATTTCATGGAGTCTTTTCTGTATATTTCTAGTGTTTATTCTACCTGTGCATCTGCCACACACAAAGACTATTAACCTTCCTCAGATACTACTCCACCTCTTACATGTCCATAGCTTGCACCAGGTACACCTTATGGATTTTCTACCTTCACCTTTCCTACAAATCATGCAGGGCCATCTACCTGAAGGGATTTGTGATTTGTCCTCTTTCCTAATTACAAAGATTTTGGTTTTTGCTAAATTAAATCTAAAGACCTTTGATTCCAGACCATGCCTCCACACCTGAAATTTATTTCTCCAGTTAAACAAGAACCATGTCCCCTTAACCAGGGTTAAACAGCAGCATTTCTTTCACAGGGCTAACCTGAGGTTAAATATGGACAACTACGTTTTCTTTAGCAGCAGAGCTAACCAGAGGTTAAACAACATTCCTAGGTTAACTTAAGGTAAAACAACAGCACTTCCTTTACAGGGCCAACCTAGGGTTAGACAACAACCACTACGTCCTCTTAATCAGGGTTAACCTAGGGTTACATACGGACACCCATATTCAACAGGAACAACCTTGGGTTTAATAACAACCACGTCTTTTTAGCCAGGCGGCTAACTTACTGTTAGACAAGAGCACCTTCTTCATAGGGCTAACCTGGGGTTAGACAAGGAAAACCATCTTTTATTTACCAGGGTTTAACCTGGGGTTAAATAAAGACAACGCTGTGTTAAACAAGAACCACGTCCTCTTAACCAGGGCTAACTTACTGTTAGACAAGAGCACCTTCTTCATGGGGCTAACCTGGAGTTAGACAAGGAAAAACCATCTTTTATTTACCAGGGTTTAACCTGGGGTTAAATAAAGACAATGCTGTGTTAAACAAAACCACGTCCTCTTAACCAGGGCTAACTTACGGTAGACAACAGCACCTTCTTCATAGGGCTAACCTGGGGTTAAACAAGAACCACGTCCTCTTAATCAGGGCTAACTTACGGTTAGACAACAGCACCTTCTTCATAGGGCTAACCTGGGGTTAAACAAGGACAACAACAAAGAGTGCAAGGACAACAGGGGCAAGAACAAGAATAATGGCTATTGCAGCTGTCTGAAAAGAAGAAATCAAATATGAAGAAATTACAGACTTACTTTTAACTTTGCCAAACGAACCGACACCCAGAGTATCACCAAGCAAGTAACTTCCTATTTTAGCTTGAGCTACCTGCGACTGGGAACTCTTTTCCGCCATGATTCTTCCCCCAAAACCCGAAAATCCAAACCTTCAAAGCTGTCCTGCTTCTGTTGACCTTTACTCCAAGGTAGACGTGAGCAAGCACAGGAACACAACACTGAAATCACGTCGTATTTATACTGGCTTGCCACTCACTAGTATGGTAGCACAGGACGGACAGAATAACCTGTTTCGTTTCAGCCCGGTTTTCGATCTGACCTGATGGGATTGAATCGGATTGTATGAAATCTAAACTGATATTTAAATTACTTTAAATGAAATAATATATGTATTATTTTATTTAATTAATTAATCAATTAATTAATTATTTAGCAAAAGCTTTAAAATGTGTGCAGTCTAACAATTATGTGTTACTTATAGTAATTTACTAATACGGTGGCCCAGAAAGACTGAAAAATTAGTTCGTCTCGGACTAATAAATCGACTTCGTGTTAAGGCTATGATGTAAGAGATGTTGAGCCGTTGAGCGAATCATCATTTCTGACCACGATAAGGAAAAAACTATGGGATAGAATTACACAATGGCCATAATTACGTTCTCTGTGATCAAGAAATTAATATAGCTCTGTCAGGCCGAAATGACCGACGTATAATATATATATGTATATTTATATATAGTATACGTGATATAAAACTTTGACTTTGACATGAAGAAAATAAAACACGGGGATATTGAATGATATAAATAAGAGTAGAAGTGTGAAATGTCGCCAAAGGCGAAGATAAAAACACCGTTCTGTAAGTTTGGGGATAAGTTTTGTACACACACACACACACACACGCACGCGCATGCATGCATGCACGCAC